>NC_085137.1:477282805-477380102 GCF_035046485.1 Aedes albopictus | reverse complement strand
ATGAAATCTAACGTCGGATGGAGTACCGTCGTTGGGGGTGAGAATGGGTCAAAAAAGGATACTCAAAGATTGTTTGTTAAATAACAAATGCAATTGAAGTCGGAATAACTTTTTATTTGGTATGTATACTCTTCTATGTGGTATTGAATGTTTAGCAAGAAAGTATTACATTATATGAATTGCTTACTAAACTACAAATGTTTGAAAATTGACCCAATCTCACCCCTTAGAGGGGGTGAGAATGGGTCAAAGTATTCTAAATCGCCTATCTATGAATATAAGTTAATTTTATTGATCATATATAGTAAGCCTACTTAGAAAACAATATATCCAAGACTAAAAAAACTTTTGTAATTTTAAAAGATGATTAATCCACCTAAATGGTCCAATATAACCGAAAAAACTGTTGAAATTTGATAAAATAACGTTTGTATGTTGTATCGCCATTTTTAGCCACCATAATCATCCTCATTTAAAGTTTCAACCTCCATGAGAGGAGGGGGGGATTACAATGAGAGAGGGACGCATTGAAAGATTGCATGAGAAATGTTGAACGAAACCAAAATTCGACGTTCATTCACTTTCCGACATTGTACTATGTCACCGGTTTTATAGCCCCTGTATTAGGGTGGCTCAAGCTTGTATGACAAAACCACATGTTAAAAAGTTCGATGGGCCCCCTTCTCATTTCGTTCTATATGACGCCACGATGCTCTGGTCAAATTTTTAGCTAAATCCGTTAACATTTGAGCGATGCTAAACTCGTTTGAAGTTTGTATGGGAGTTTATATGGGAAAACATCGTTTTTTGCAATTTTCTTCTGAGGGGTTCTAATTTTTCTTAAAACACGTAATCGATCCTATAGAAATATAGCCTGGGATATGCCGAAAAACTTTGCCGAAGACCGCAACGTAATCAGACACTTGCGAAAAAAGATAAAGCCTAGACAGTACGTGTCCATTCAATGAGATTTTATTGCTATTGTTATTCCTTTACATGTTAAATGTTAAGCACCACCAGATGGTCTGCGTGTAATATCTTTTCTTACAAGCTTCGGATGACTTTGCGGTCTTCGACAAAGTTTTTCAACACATGTGAGACTATAGTTCTATACAATCGGTTATGTGTTTTAAGTAAAAATAGTGCCCCTCATGAGAAAAATGCTAAAAACGATGTTTTCCCATATAAACTCCCATACAAACTTCAAATGAGTTTAGCACCGCCCTAATGTTAACGGATTTAGCTGAAAATTTGACCAGAGCATCGTGGTGTCATATAGAACGAAATGAGAAGGGGGCCAATCGAACTTTTTGACATGTGGTATTTTGAGCCACGCTACGCCTGTATTTCCTAAATCCCACTACAGTCTGGTAGTTTCAGAATATTTCCTTAAAGTTTTAAAAATGAGTGGAGAAGAAGAACGTTTTTAAGTCTATTTTGTGAGCTTACGATATTGCAGTACACTAAACGTTAGATGATGATTAGCGGAGCTGTCCATGTCCATGTTTATTGTTATAAATGATTTTAGGCACTAAACGTATGAACACACTCGCTGGACACTTCTGCGACATATTTTCGAAAAAACCCTTATTAATCCACCTAGCGGTGATGGTGCCTTTCTCGTGCAATAAAATATTCTTTCAACAAAACACAAGTGACAAATTAAGTCCATGGTATGGGAGCAAAGATCACAATTATTAAATAAGTTTCTCTCTGAACGATGACATGCATTATCAGGAATCGATCAGTGCAATAATAATTGTTAATTTTGTTCTCATAACAGCGCCAGAGCCGGAAAAGTAACTGTGTATGTACATTTGACACAGCGGTGAGGCTGATCTTGTAGTACACAAATCTACACTCTTAAAAAATAAGGAATTTACACATGACGTAAACCATCAACATACGTAAACATTTCATGACTGAATGGCAAATTTGACTCAATTTTACATCCATCATGTAAGTTCGAGTTGGTTGCACAAGATGTCAACAAATTTATCTGACCAGATAGGGTATGTGTGCCATCAGTAATCTCATGCTCCCATTTTCATCCTATTCGAAAACAAGCGAATACGGCACCGATTGATTCCGTTCTTTTTGTTTTCATGCGTGCTCATTTCTAACAAAAAATACAAAAATATGAAACAAAACAAACAACGCTTCAATCCTTTGATTTTCGTAGGATGAAAATGGGAGCCACATGCTTAATAAGGGAACCAATACCCTACGTAGAAACAGTTTTACATTTAGAGTAATGCGGGGCAAAAGTTCGCACCTAACAGACTTCACAAAATAACTATTGAACGAAAAGAAAATAATACCGTTTTTCTTCGTTAAACGGGTCCCTATCATGTTGCCTTCAAAACGTAGTACTAGATTTTTTCGCGTTCCTTCTGTAGTTTTAGTAATACAATTTTTAAAACAAGTACTCCAATGCGAACTTTTGCCCCATAGTGGGGGCAAAAGTTCGCATTATGCGGGGCAAAAGTTCGCACCTTGTACAGGGTAGTTTATTGGTAGGATGTTAATTTATTTCATGTTAATTCATGTTCATCTTTTCACTCTGGCCATGAAATCGGTTTCTTTCTGTTCTTAGAATTACGACCCAACTGGAATACGACCTGGTGTTCAGCTTTTGTATAGAGTAGGTTTTATGAAGACTTCTATTAACTATTAACTATGAGCTGTCCTTTACAGCGTTACTGAAGTTGTCAAAATACATTGGGGGGTAATCATAGAGATACGTGTTGCACAAAATACATGAAAAAAATCAAAGCAAAACTGTTGAACGGGACTGTTATCGAATCTTATCCCCGCCAGTATGGTGATGGACTATAACTGTGAATTTACAAACTAAGCCATGAAAGACCCCGGTAAAGTAGATGAACATAAGACCTTCAGAAACATACGAAAAGACACGACCAGGATGACGAAGATAATGTTTTTAAATGTTTTTTTAGCTTTCTTTCATTTATTGATTTAAATGCGTAAACATAATGTTTGCCTTACAATCAATCTTCTTACAAAACTAAGTTAAGACCCTCTGTCGCAACGATCTCATGGTGCATACTACTCATATTTTGCATATATAGTAGTTTCTATACGAAATTATCATTGCTTCGAAGATTCTGTAATTATATTGATGGACTAGACTCAGAAATCTAGTGCGAACTTTTGCCCCACAGCTACTGCGAACTTTTGCCCCACTGTCGAGGTTTTAACAATGTCCCTTTCTGCAAGAAGCACTAGTAGTTTATTGTTTATTCGAGTGCATCTCTCGAACTACTATGGAATAACGATTCTCCGACATAAAGAGGTTATGAGATTCTTTTTCTTCCTATTGCTACGAATTCTTATTCCAAAAAGTCCAAAATTCTATCAAAACCCCTAGAAACACATTTTTTCGCATAACTCTACCAAACCATAACGAAATCGTTCCAAATTTTATTGACGGGTAGCTGACCTGATTATGTGTCGAACCCATACAGATTTGTTTGGGTTCTAAACTCGTGCTCAGAAAAAGACCCACTGCGAACTTTTGCCCCGTGCGAACTTTTGCCCCGCATTACTCTATTGTTTGTTTTACAACTCGGAGATACAGTCGAGAGGTATGGCACGTGCCTCTCTATCAGCAGATCAGATTTCAAGTCCGTTTTGTTTTTTTACATACGTATGTTTTATCTCTCGCTTCGGCTCTAGCGATTGCTAGCTCGACTTTATTTGTGATAGAAGACGTAAATTTGTCTCAAACGGGCCGCTCCTTTTATGTGCATCCAATTTACATGATTTTTTCTAAGGGTCTGTGTCAATTGGCGAATTGATAGTTATTTATGTAATGAGTTGCAAAAAGTTGATTTTTTCAGCACGAGTCGTACATTTATCCAACGAGGCTTGCCGAGTTGGATAAATACGATGAGTGCTGAAAAAATCAACTTTTTGCAACGAGTTCCATACAAAATTTTATGCAATGATTTTTTTATAATGCAACCCATTTGAGTTGCATAATATTCATAATGCAACTCAAATGAGTTGCATTATGAACATTATACAACTATTTTTCATTATGCAACTCATTTCAGTTGCATAATGAACCAGTTCGGAAAAATTGGCCATTATTATACTAAAATGAGTTATATAAAATTTAAATAATGATACTGAATTGCATAAAATTAATTTTCACTTAAACTTGACAGTTCGATAATTATTTCCTTAGGAAAACTGTCAAGTTTAAGTGTTGAACTGTCAAATTTAAGTAAAAATTAATTTTAATTCGCCAATAGGAAGTAAGCAGCTGCGCTTATGCTAAAGTGCCGGTAGTGGCGCTTTTCTGATAAATGCGGTAAACGTGATAACAGTGTAAACAAGCAGAAATGTTTGCGCTACGGAATCATAGACGGCGCTCGTGTTCCATGTGTTTTTCACATATACAGCGGCGCCGCCTGGCACCTATCCACTCGAAACATCATGCGCAACACCCCAGTGCCGAATATATCGACGAAAAATCAAACCGTCAAGCTTCGATCATTTTGACGTTTGCCTTTGCGCCGTGTGAGAGAAGGAGACCGAATGTTAAGTTTCATCTTTCCTCTCACTCATGTGAAATTCGACTCAGATTCGAAGAACGGCAACAAACGTCAAAACGACCCGAACTTCTGCATGCGGGCTCCAGTGCAACGCAAAAAAACATGTATGGACGGATGCATGGATGAAAAAAAAAACAGTTCCGCTGGTCCTGGGCTGAGTTCCCGAGGTGAGTTTGCATTATAATAATATTATATTATAATACATATTATGTAATTTTGTCATGTTTATATCACTTTACTACAATCAGATTTTTTTCTTCAGGTGAAAGATTTCCCCCACCGTGCCCGTGCGAGTGCGACAGCATCCAGAAGTGATGCATTGAAGAATTCAACAAACAGGTCCGCCGCTGAATCAAGCGATCATTAAAAACAAACGACCGGATGATGATCCGGCGCACCGCCACCGCCTCAGCAGCCCCCGTTGCTCACGTTATCGATCAGCTGAGAGAACATCAGTTATCAGAAGGCCGACTCCAGGACAAGAATGAGAAGTTGTGTAAGTGTATTTTTAAATCAATTTGTATTCAAAAAATTAAATTATTTCTTTTCTCTTTGCAGTAGCAGTAGAAGAGAAAAACGAACGGAAAAGCAGGTGAATGTAATTCACGAACTGCGGACGGGACTGCAACTGGAGTCGCCGAACAAGCAGCGCGGTTCGCAACTCAAGGCGGCTCGTATCGAGCGGTTGCAGGCTGAGATTCGTTATGCTTATATATTCTGCGCACCTCAGAGGGTGCATAGGGCCACTGGGTTGAGCACTAGCACTCTAGACCTTCTCTGGATTGGTCATTCTAGATCTTTTCTGGATTGGTCCTAAAATCCACCTTGAAAGTTACTCCTGCGAATCGCTCAGGAGATTCTGGAGATTCCTTGGGGAATTCATCCAGGATTTCTTTCTGAATATTACTGTGACTATCTTTCTGAGGATTCCTCCAGGAATTTGTTCTGGAGGTTCTTCCAGAATTACGTGTGGCGATTCCTCCAGGATTTTTTTTTTCTGTAGATTCCGAATAATATGTGGAGCTTCCCTTAATTATATCTAGGAATTGTTCCAAAAATTGCATCTGAGGATTCCTGATTCCTCCAGAAATTGCACCATAAGAGTCCTCCAGCAATACAATCTAGGGATTCTTCCAGAAAATTCTAAATAGGGATACATTCAGGAATCCTATTTAATTATTCCTCCAGGAATTCAATCTAGGGTTTTTTTTAACAAAAATCGATCTGTGGATTCTTCGAGAGATTCAATCAGGAGATTGCTCCAGAAATTCGATCCGAGGATTCTTCCAAGAGTCCATTTTTGGATTCCTCCAGGAATTCCATTTGGAGATTCTTCTAGAAACTCATTCTGTGGATTGTTCAACAAATTCAATCTGGCGATTCTTCTAGAAATTTGATCAGGGAATCCTCCAAGGAATTCTATCTGAGAATATCTTCAGAAATTCCATCCAGGAATCCACCAGGAGTTTCTATGTTCCACTGTAAATTTCTGAGAATCTAAACGAATTTACAGAAATCATTTCTGAAGCTTCTGATCTCTGAAAATGATGGAGAATATTTTCTATGTTTCTAAGACTATAACCCAGATGGCTGGGAATCTCTGAGAATCTTAACGGATTTACAGAAATCATTCGAATATTTTTCGTAAAGCTTCTGATTTGTTTAACGGATAGAGAATATTTTCTGTATTTCTAAGACTATAACTCAGATAACTGGGAATTTCTGAGAATCTTAACGAAATTTCAGAAATTATTTAAATATTTTTCGTGAAGCTTCTGATCTCTAAAAATGATGGAGATTTTTTTTTTCAATATTTTCAGGACTAAAACCCAGATGGCTGGAAATTTCTGAGATTCTTTGCGGATTTTCAGAAATTATTTAAATATTTTTTGTGAAGCTTCTGATTTCCAAAAATGATAGAGAATATTTCTTATATTTCTAAGACTATAACCCAGGTGGTTGGGAATTTCTGAGAATCTTAACGGATTTTCAGAAATTATTTAAATATTTTTCGTGAAACTTCTGATCTCTAAAAATGATAGAGGGAATATTTTCTATGATTCTAAGACTATAACTCAGACAACTGGAAATTTCTGAGAATTTTAACGGATTTTCAGAAATTATTTAAATATTTTTCGAGAAGCTTCTAATCACTTAAAATGGTAGAGAATATTTTCCATATTTCTAGGATTATAACCCAGACGGCTGGGAATTTCTGAGAATCTTTGCGGATTTTCAGAAATTATTTAAGTATTTTTCGTGAAGCTTCTAATTTTGAAAAATGATAAAGAATATTTCCTACATGTCTTAGATTATAACCCAGATGGTTGGGAATTTCTGAGAATCTTAACGGATTTTCAGAAATTATTTAAATATTTTTCGAGAAGCTTCTGATTTCTTAAAATGATGGAGAATATTTTCTATATTTCTAGAACTATAACCCAGATGGCTGGGAATTTCTTAGAATCTGCGGATTTTCAGAAATTATTTAAATATTTTTCGTGAAGCTTCTAATTTCCAAAAATGAAAAAGAATATTTCCTACATGTCTAAGACTATAACCCAGATGGTTGGGAATTTCTGAGAATCTACGGATTTTCAGAAATCATTTACAGTAAAACCTCCATGAGTCGATATTGAAGGGACCATCGACTGAAGGAAATATCGAGTAGTAAAACATAAATCCTTTGGGAAGCTGTTTGGAGGGACCATCATAGTAACCCAGAAATTATTTTTCAGTATGGAAAAATTTACCTCCATGAGTTGATATCGAGTCAAGGAACATCGACTCATGGAGGTTCGACTGTAAATATTTTTCGTGAAGCTTCTAATTTCCAAAAATGATAGAGAATATTTCCTATATATCTAAGACCATAACCCAGCTGAGAATCTTAACGGATTTTCACAAATTATTTAAATATTTTTCGTGAAACTTTTGATTTCTAAAAATGATAGAGAGAGAATATTTTCTATGATGCTAAGACTATAACTCAGACAACTGGGAATTTCTGAAAATCTTACCGGTTTTTCAGAAATCATATAAATATTTTTCGTGAAGCTTGTAATTTCCAAAAATGATAGAGAATATTTCCTATATTTCTAAGACCTCTATAACCCAGATGGTTGGGAATTTCTGAGAATCTTAACGGATTTTCAGAAATTATTTAAATAATTTTCGTGAAACTTCTGATTTCTAAAAATGATACAGAGAGAGAATATTTTCTATGATTCTAAGACTATAACTCAGACAACTGGGAATTTCTGAGAATTTTAACGGATTTTCAGAAATTATTTAAATATTTTTCGAGAAGCTTCTGATCTCTTAAAATGATGGAGAATATTTTCTATATTTCTAGGACTATAACCCAGATAGCTGGGAATTTCTAAACATCTTTGCGGATTTTCAGAAATTATTTAAATATTTTTCGTGAAGCCTCTAATTTTCAAAAATGATAGAGAATATTTCTTATATTTCTAAAACTATAACCCAGATGGTTGGGAATTTCTGAGAATCTTGACGGATTTTCAGAAATTATTTAAATATTTTTCGAGAAGCTTCTGATCTCTAAAAACGATGAAGAATATTTGCTATATTTCTAGGACTATAAAGAAGATGGCTGGGAATTTCTGAGAATCTGACCGGATTTTCAGAAATCAATTAAATATTTTTCGTGAAACTTCTGATTTCTTGATATGAAAGAGAATATTTTTTGTATTTATAAGACTATAACCCAGATGGTTGGGAATTTCTAAGAATCTTAACGGATTTTCAGAAATCATTTAAATATTTTTCGTGAAGCTTCTAATTTACAAAAATGTTAGAGAATATTTTCTATGTTTCTCAGACTATAACTGAGGGCCCATATAGCCGAGGCGGTAAACGCACGGGTATTCAGCATGACCATGCTGAGGGTGACGGGTTCGATTCCCGGTCGGTCCAGGATCTTTTCGTAAAGGAAATTTCCTTGACTTCCTTGGGCATAGAGTATCTTCGTGCCTGCCACACGAGATAGGGGTAGGCGGGGCATTATGGACACCCGGGGCAGAATGGACACCCTCAATATTTTGAAATATGCGAACTTTTTTGAACTTTTAATGAATGGAGAATATAGTCCATTTGTCTAAAACGTAGTTTCAAGAAATAAACATTCGAAATTAAAATTATACTTGATTTTACACGAAAAAGTTGCGTCCTCCGCTTTTTGTGCATGGAAATTATAATTTTCACACCATCTAAAATAAGATTTAGTAATTAATTTATTGCAGGTCGATTAAAACCTGATATTTCTAGAACACATGCAAGTAGTTTTGCTGTATCTACATGCTTAACATGTTTATATTTTCTTCTTTATTATATCAAAAATCAAGTTTGGAAATATCTTCTGTTGCCGGGGCAAAATGGACACTCACCTTTTTGAAAGAAGCAACAAGGGAAAAATATAACCTAAATCACAAACCAACTAAATTGTTCGATTTCAGTATATTTTCTGTTAAATGTTCACTATAGTAGACATAGGGTAAAACAAATTGGTCAAAAAACGACAGCAGTGGAAAATAGTTGTTCTGGGCACAGCTGTACATGCCGACAAAAACGAAGCTTTATCCAAAACAGCCTGAATTTAAATTAACTGAACAAAAATGAACTACTTCGACGTATTATTCATCCATAATAGTTGTTTTGTAATGAAATGACTTTATAGGTGTAAATAATGTACAAAATTCGTAAAAGTCTCATGGTGTCCATATTGCCCCATGGGGGTGTCCATTCTGCCCCGTATGCTTGAAGACGGTCATGAAAAACTAACATTTTTCAAAACATTTTTTGAAGTGGATAAATCATGTTTCTTCGTGAGCATTCTTATGCAATAAATGCTAAATAGACTTTAAAAGGATATATGTATCAAAAAACTAAACATTTTTGACATTGTTCACGTTCTTCGGAGTTCTTGAAGCAAAAATCGCTTTTGCGGTATGGTAAAGCTCAAGCTGAAATATTGTTTTATTATCGCATGGTATTTAAAAGGAATGTTTTTATACTCACAATTTAGTCTCTTCAGTTGAGCAATCGTGAACAAATTATTCTAGCTAGGGTTTAAGTTCAAATTAGCCTATAAGTTCAATCAATTAAGTACATTAAGACCAAATAAATGCATGTTATCTTACACTAGAAAAGTCTCCGAATTTCAACGGGTTTAACAAATCCAATTCACTAGCACTGACTCCTAGCTGTTCAATGTCTTCTATCTATCCGTGTGCAGAGTGTCAGTCGTCCGTCACTTCTATCTGACAGCTTTAGGTTTGACAATGGCGCATCACCTTACGAGGGGCTTGCACGTAACATTCTCCCCCTCATGACGCCTTCACTTCCGTTACGGCGTCATCCCTCAACTCCACGTCCAGGAGTGCAAGCTTAGCGACAGCTCGGTTCAGTAGACCTCCTGTAGTCATCACATCCGCCTTCCGTATTGTTCCATCTATGCCTGGATATACACGCACCACCCGACCCCTCAACCACTTGTTTCTAACCTTTTCATCCGCAATGACCTCTAATTCACCCACATTGATCGTCTTTTTTGTAATGGTTGGAAGGTATTCCGTTTTTTGTCTGTGAACTGCTGCGTACAACGCCGGATTCCTGTCAGGGAGTTCAACATAATCGTTTTTCCACAGCAGACCAGTTTCGAATGTGCCACAGTTGGTTCGCTTAGTAGAATCTTCCAAAATTTTCATCGCGCGGTCATCGTCAGCACCTTCTATAGACGGCGCTGCAGCAGTGCCCAAACTGTCCAGGGTGAAAGGCTCGCGAACATATTCCTGGAGATCGCTAAGTGTCGGTCGTTTGCAAATGTGCAACTGACGATGTTGCATCTGCTCTCCCCCTCGCATTCTTCCGTATACAGCCCAACCTATTCGAGTTTTGGACGCGATTGGCTCTTGCATTTTCCCTTCTCGTAGCTTGAGTGTAGCAAGAAGGTTAGCGTTGTCAATACCAATCAATATTCCAGGTATGGCTGATTCGTAACTTTGAACGGGTAGCTTTTTGAGGTACTTGAACCGCTCAGCTATTTCTTCAAAGTTCAAAGATTGCTGCGGAAGACCCAGTTTGTCCACGGTGTACGCTTCTCCAATTGTAAAGCGTTTGTTACTTCCTTGGGCTGATATTTCCATTTTAACCAGACGAGAGTCTGCTATCCCCTTGTTGATACCACCTGTCCACTGGATGCACAATGATTCCTTCTGCCCATCGAGTCCTAACGTGTGGGCGATTTCACGTTCAACAAGTGTGACTGATGACCCGTCATCTAGGAAAGCGAACGTGTTAACCTCGCCAAATTTTCCGTACAGTGTTACGGGAAGTACTCGGAATAGCATCGATGTCGTAGCTTTCTGATGTATTGCGACTGTTGCATTTGTACTTTTCTCCAGCTTTCGAGAGTCAGTGGCCGGATCATAGTGCAGCAAATGATGATGCAGTTTTTGGCATCCGTTAAGGCCACACACCTCTCCTTTGCAAGGCCATCTTGAATGGGGAGTTAAGCATCGGCGGCAAAGTTTGTTGTCCTTAACAATAATCCAGCGATCGTCCAAGTTGAGTGACTTGAACTTTGCACACTCACTTGCCTGATGATTTTCAGTTTTACACGCTGGACATCGGCTCGTGCACTGCTCCATCTTTCCGGCCGCATCATCTTCGTTGATCTCTAGCACGTAATCTGTCTGTCCTGTGGTATGCATATTTACGAACGCTTTATCTTTTGTCTTCATACGGTCATCCTTAATGATCTTTGGTTGCAGGTTGGATACAGTTATACTACTGGTCGCAGACGTTACGCGCGTCATGTACTCGCCGAATACGTTGAGATCTACAACTTGAAATTGCTGTTGGTACATTGCCCAGTTGAATTTCACATTCGCTGGTAACTTTTCTACCAGCTCCTGTAGTAGCGTTGGGTTCGACAAATGCCAATCCAGTCCTACGGCTTTCAGATGGCCACACAAGTTCTGGACAACCAAACCAAACGTCACCAATGTCTCCAAGCGATCTGGTTTGGGAGCTGGTGTAGCTCTTACTTTTTCGATGAGGTTGTGCACAATTTGCTCCGGACGTCCAAACAAAGTTTGCAAGGTCGACAAAATTTGTGGAACCGTTGAAGGATGTAACAGGAAACTGCTCACTGCGTCCTTAGCTGGTCCTCTCAAGGCACGTTGCAGCCGTAGAAGGTTTTCGAAGTCGGAATAACCACAAGCTTGCGTCGAATGGTGGTAGCTGCTGAAGAAAAGAGGCCAGTCCACCGGATCTCCCGCAAACGTTGGTAGCTCCTTCGAAAGTACTTGCCTGGCAGCCAACTGCTCCGGGGAAGGAAGAAACACTTCTTGCTGAAAACAGTTCCCAGGTCTTCCGCTAGCTTCATGAGGTACTGCTGACTGAAATTGGTGATAGGGCGCAGCACCTTGGAATATTCTCGGACAGTTTGTTGGGGTTTCGATACGATCAGAGTAGGTCGAACGACCTCCATTGGGAGTCGAAATATCGAACGGTTGGTGGTCAGAAAAGGTGTGTGTCAGGGGATTTAGAGTATCGTGGTCGTTATGAAGCAAATGTGGTTGAGGGGGTTCTTTTATTTCTTTTTGGATAGTTCGAGTGGCACTTACCAGATTTGGGTCAACCGTAGATTTAGTGGCCAGCGGGGGTGTTCCTTTTGGGCGATCGATGAGTGCTTCAGGATGTACCAGAACCCTCTTGAATCGGGTTTCGCCCGGCAGAACTGCAGACGATAACCCTTGAGTGACATTGCTGGTTCGCCCGACGAGGTCGACGTTCTGTTGTAGAGCCTGACTGAGTGATTGCAACTGAACCATTAACCGCTGCTCCGCTTCCCGCAGACGATTTATTTCGGCATCCCTCTGTTGCAGTTCACGTTGTCGTCGTTCTTCCATGGCGTTTTGTCTGTCGTTGAACTGTTGCAGCTGTTTCTTGACCTCCGATTCATATGCCTGACGTTGGAGCACATCTTCCTTCTTTTGAATCTGTAAATGTCTAATTTGATCGACCAGCTCCAGCTCTCGTTTTCGCCGAATCTCATTCTCTTTTTGGTGACGTTCTTCTAGCGCATTCGCTCGACGCAGAAAGCCTGTTTCACTTTGCCATTGACTGTATGGCAAAGCTACACTATTCGTGACTTTCGTCGTAGCTCCAGCCTTTGTGACAGACGGTTCCTCCTCTTCCAGCAAATTGTGAAGCGGTTTAAGGTTCACTAATGAAATGACAGGAGAAACTCGGTCACCATCCACGGACAAGATTCCTCCGACAGCTTCGTCTAGTTCGTTGTCTCCGATCGTAATACTTCCGGTTGTGCGAGCAGCAGAAATACGATCGACATCAAAGGGCTCGTTCTTGATAGAGAAACGGCGGATAACTGGTAGGTCGTTTTGAACCGGAGTGGAGCTACGTTGCTGAGTACACGGTACTGTCGGTGTCACAGTTGAACGATGTGCGGGATCTGCAAATGCCGACGTCTCTTCAACTGAAAGTGAACCTATATTGCTGGTTGCTTGCTTGACGATCCAATCCTCAATTCTTTTGGATGTGGACCGAACAGAACGGTTACTCTTTGAACTTGTAGCTTCATCTTCCTCGTCTTGTTGAATAAGAAGTTCTCGTTTCCTTGCCAGATATTGTTTATCTCGTTCAATCTTCTCCCTTGTTGCCTTCTCGCTCATTTGCTTCTCACGTTCCAACTTTTCCCGTTGAGCGTCTTCTTCTAACCGTCTTGCTTCTTCCAGTAGTTCGAGGTCACGGGCCAGTCTAGCTCTCCGTGTACTCGACGTGTCTGACAATCCAGTTATAGAACTTGCTGTTGGACCAGCATTCCGAGGGGTACATGAGGTGCATAGGAACACATCAGATCGATCCTTGAGACTACCACTTGTCTGGGCACAAGTGAAATGGTACAGATTGGCACACTTTCGGCATTGCACCATGCATTGCTCGGCATTATTCGGCTGATCACAAACCACACAGTCATACCGATCTCCGCAATCAACCATAACATCAGACGATACGAATCTCACTTGGGGCATACGGGCCTGAGTAGCATACCCCTCTTCCCGAGCAATGTTCCCCATTGTCGCCTCCGATGCATTGTTGTTGCTCTGTATAGCGTTTGCAGCACGTGTATCACCGATTTGTCGAGTGGGTACCGACGCCTTTGATTTGCCTTTCGTTTGCGAGCGTGTTTTCCTAGGCATCTTGTATGGATAAATTCTTGAGTTTTGTTCACGTTCTTCGGAGTTCTTGAAGCAAAAATCGCTTTTGCGGTATGGTAAAGCTCAAGCTGAAATATTGTTTTATTATCGCATGGTATTTAAAAGGAATGTTTTTATACTCACAATTTAGTCTCTTCAGTTGAGCAATCGTGAACAAATTATTCTAGCTAGGGTTTAAGTTCAAATTAGCCTATAAGTTCAATCAATTAAGTACATTAAGACCAAATAAATGCATGTTATCTTACACTAGAAAAGTCTCCGAATTTCAACGGGTTTAACAAATCCAATTCACTAGCACTGACTCCTAGCTGTTCAATGTCTTCTATCTATCCGTGTGCAGAGTGTCAGTCGTCCGTCACTTCTATCTGACAGCTTTAGGTTTGACAATGGCGCATCACCTTACGAGGGGCTTGCACGTAATAGACATCTTGCCAGGTAAAGTTGGCAAAAACCTTAGGGTGTCCATATTGCCCCGCCTACCCCTACGCATGCAAAATGGTCATTGGCAGAGGAAGCTCTCAGTTAATAACTGTGGAAGTGCTCATAGAACACTAAGCTGAGAAGCAGGCTTTGTCCCAATGAGGACGTTACGCCAAGAAGAGAGAGAAGACTATAACTCAGATAACTGGAAATTTCTGAGAATCTTAACGGATTTTCAGAAATTATTTAAATGTTTTTCGTGAAGCTTTTGATTTCCAAAAATGATAGTGAATATTTCCTATATTTCTGAGATTATAACCCAGATGATTGGGAATTCCTGAGAATCTTAACGGATTTTCAGTAATTTATTAAATATTTTTCGTGAAACTTCTGATTTCTAAAAATGATACAGAGAGAGAATATTTTCTATGATTCTAAGACTATAACTCAGACAACTGGAAATTTCTGAAAATCTTATCGGATTTTCAGAAATCATATAAATATTTTTCGTGAAGCTTCTAATTTTCAAAAATGATAGAGAATATTTCTTATATTTCTAAGACTATAACCCAGATGGTTGGGAATTTCTGAGAATCTTGACGGATTTTCAGAAATTATTTAAATATTTTTCGAGAAGCTTCTGATCTCTAAAAACGATGGAGAATATTTGCTATATTTCTAGGACTATAAAGAAGATGGCTGGGAATTTCTGAGAATCTGACCGGATTTTCAGAAATCAATTAAATATTTTTCGTGAAGCTTCTGATTTCTTGATATGGAAGAGAATATTTTTTGTATTTATAAGACTATAACCCAGATGGTTGGGAATTTCTAAGAATCTTAACGGATTTTCAGAAATTATTTAAATATTTTTCGTGGAACTTCTTATTTCTAATATTTTCTATATTTCTAAGACTTTAACCCTGACGGCAGGGAATTTAGGAGAATCCCAACAGGAATTCAGAAATAATTTAAATTTTGTTCTTGAAGCTTCTGATTTCTTAAACAGATATAGAATTTTTTCTTTATTTCTAAGACTACAACCACAGACAAACATACGTAACACTTCGAACATTTTTCGATTCAAATCATAGTCATGGACAAATATTTGCTCAATACTAAAATTACTGAATTTGGCCGACCATGAACACGGTGGCGGTAGTGAGCAAACGTCAAACTTGAACAAAAACGATGCAAGGCCACGAATGGGCAGTCAGCCAACTATCAAATTTTAAAATAGCCCGTTTAATCGGTGTACAATGGAATTGATTAGAGTGTTACGTCTGTTTGTCTGTGCTACAACCCTGATGGCTAAGTATTATTGAAAATCCAAACGGATTTCCAGAAATCATTTAAATATTTTTCGTGAAGCTTCTGAATTTTTAAACTGATGAATGATTCCTTCAAAAAGTACTTTAACAATTATGCATGAGTTTCCATGAAAGTTTCTGCAGGAGTACCTTTAGAAACCATTCAGGACTTCCTCAGGAACTCCTTCAGGAGTTTCTCGTAAATTACTCCAGGAGCTCCTCGGAAATTCCTCCATAGGCTCCTTGAGAAGTGCCCCAGGCAAGGCCCCAGGAGTTACTGTAAACATCCTCCAGGAGTATCTGAGGAGTTCCTTCAGAACTTTTTGGTGAAATCCTTGAGGAGTTTCTTAGGGAATTGCTCCAAGAGATTTTCGGAATTTTTCCAGGAGTTCGTTGAGAATTCTCATAGAAGTTCGTCACGAATTCTTCCAAGACTTTTTTTTCGGAAATTCCTCCAGAGGTTCCTCGGGAATTTCTTCAGGATTTCTTCGAAAATTCCTCCGGAATTATTCTAAGAGTTCCTCGGAAATTCTTCCAGTAGTTCCTCGGAAATTCCTCCTGAAGTTCCTCGGGAATTTCTCCAGGAGCTCCTATGAATTTCATATAGGAGTTAATCGGCAATTCTTCCAGGAGTTCCTCGGAAGTTTATCCAAGTTACCTGGCAATTCCTTCTGAAGTTAATCAAAAATTCCCCCAGGAATTTCTAAGGAATAATTCCAAATGTTTCTCGAGAATTCTTCCAGGACTTTTCCGAGAGTTCTTCCAGGAGATTCTCGGAAATACCTCTAGGAGTTCTTCGGGCGTTCCTACAGGAGTTCTTCGGGTATTCTAACAGGAGTTTTCCGGGAATTTCTTCAGGAATTCCTTCAGGAGTTGCTCGGAAATTCATCTTGAAGTTCATTGGGAATTCCCCCAGAAGTTCGACGGGAGTTCCTCCAGGAGTTCCTGGAGAATGCCTCCAGGAGTTCCTTGGGAATTTCTCCAGGAGTTTCCATGAAATTCCCTCAGGAGTTTTCGGGAATTCTTCGGGAATTTAACAAGGAGTTCTTCAAGTTCCTCACAAATGTCTTCAAGAGTTACTCTGAAATATATCCAAGTTCTTTGGGAATTCCTCCAGGAGTTCCACCGGAATTTTTCGCAAAATGAAATTCTATAAATCCTTGAGAATATTCTCTTAAATTCGTAGAATACATTCCAGTTGACTGGGAATTTCTGAGAATCCTTAGGAATTTTCAGGATTCATTTAAATATTTTCCGGGAAGCTACTGAATTCCATAAATGATTGAGAATATTTTCTCAAATTTGTAGAATACATTCCAAATGAATTAGAATTTCTAGGAATCCTTAGAAATTTTCAGGAATTATTTAAATATTTTCCGGGAAGGTACTGAATTTCATAAATGATTGAGAATATTTTTTCAAATTTATAGAATACATTCCAAATGAATGGGAATTTCTGAGAATCCTTGGAGATTTTTAGGAATTATTTAAATATTTTCCGGGAAGGTACTGAACTTCATAAATGGTTAAGAATATTTTTCAAAATTCGTAGAATACATTCCAGATGATTGGGAATTTATGAGAATCCTTAGGGATTTTTAGGAATTATTTAAATATTTGATGCAATTGACTTCCATAAATGATTAGGAATATTTTCTAAAATTCGTAGAATACATTTCAGATGATTGGGAATTTCTGAGAATTCTTAGGGATTTTCAGGAATTATTTAAATATTTTCCGGGAAGCTACTGAATTCCATAAATGATTGAGAATATTTTCTAAAATTCGTAGAATACATCTCAGATGACTGAGAATTTCTGAGAATCCCAAGGATCCGGGATGCAACTGACTTCCATAAATGATTGAGAATATTTCCTCAAATTCGTAGAATACATCCCAAAAGATTGGGAATTTCGGAAAATTCTTGGGGATTTTTAGGAATTATTCAAATGTTCTCCAAAATGCTAGTGACTTCCATAAATGATTGAGAATATTTTCTAAATTTTGTGGAATACATCTAAGATGACTGGAAATTTCTGAGAATCCTTAGGAATTTTTAGGAATTATTCAAATATTTTCCGAGAAACTACTGACTTTCATAAATGATTGAGAACTTCTGGTAGAATTCCCGAGGGACTTCTGAAAGAATTCTCGAGGAACTTCTGAAAGAATTCCCGAGGAACTTCTAGAAAAATTCACGAGAAACTTCTGGAAGAACTCCCTCGAAGAACTTCTGGGAGAATTCCCGAGAAACATCTAAAAGAACTCCCGACGCACTCCTGGAAGAATTTGCGAGAAACTTTTGACCAAATTTCTCGAGAAACTTTTGGAAGAATTCCAGAGGAACTTCTGGAAGAATTTCCTATGAACTTCTGGAAATATTCCCGAGGAACATCTGGATGAATTACCTTGGAATTTGTGGACGAATTTCCGAAGAACTAATTCCCGAGGAACTTATGGAAGAATTCTCGAAGAACTTCTGGAAGAATTCCCCAAGAACTTCTAAAATTCACGAGGAATTCCTGGACGAATTTCCGAGGATTTTTTGAAATAATTTCCAAGGAACTACTGTAAGATTTCCCAAGGTACCTCTGGAAGAATTCCTGAGGAACTTCTGGAAGAATTCCAGAGGAACTTCTGCAAAATTCCCGAGGAATTTCTGGAAGATTTCACGAGGAACTTCTGAAAAAACTCCCGAATAACTTCTGGAAGAACTCCCAAGAAATTTCTGGAACAACTCTCGAAGAACTTCTATAATTCCCGAGGAACTACTGGAAGAATTCCCGAGGAATTTCTGTAAGAATTCCCGAGGTATTCTGGAAGAATCACTTAGGAACTTTTGGAAGAGTTCCCAAGGAAGGAAGATCTGGAAGAATTACCGGGGGACTTCTGGGAGAATTCCCGGGAAACTTCTGGAAGAACTCTCGAGGAACTCCTGGAAGAATTTCCGAGGAACTTTTGATATAATTCCCGGGGAACTAATATAATTCCCGAGGAACTTCTGAAAGAATTCCGGAGGAACTTCTGGAAGAACTCCCTAGGAACTTCTGGAAGGATTTTCAAGCAACTTCTGGAAGAATTCACAAGGAACTTCTGCAAGAATTCCCGAGGAACTTCTGAAAGAATTCCCCAAGAACTTGTAAAATTCACAAAGAAATCCTGGAAGAATTCCCGAGGAACTTTTGGAAGAATTCCCGAGGAACTTCTGGAAGAATTCTCAAGGAACTCCTAGAAGAATTCGCGAGGAACTTCTGGAAGAATTCGCCAAGAACTTCTAAAATTCCCGAGGAACTTTTTGAAGAACTGGAAGAGGAGCTTCCAGAAGAATTCACATGGAACTGCTGGAAGAATTCTCGAGGAACTTCTAGAATTCCCAAGGCATTTTTGGAAGAAAAACCGAGGAACTTCTGAAAGAATTCCCGAGGAACTTTTGGCAAAATTCCTGAGTAACTTTTGAAATAATTCCCGAGAGACTTATGGAAGAATTTCCGAGGAACTTTTGCGAGAATTTCCGAGGAACTTGTGGAAGAATTCCCGAGGAACTTCTGGAAGAATTCACGAGGAACTTCTAGAAGAATTTCCAGGGAGCTCCTGGAAGATTTCTGGAGGAACTTTTGGAAGACTTCCCCAAGAACTTCTAAAATTCCTGAGGAACGCATGGAAGAATTTCCTAGGAGCTTTTGAAGTAATTCCCGAGGAACTCCTGGATGAATTCCTGAGGAACTTGTGGAGGAATTCCCGAGGAAGTTTTGGAAGAATTTCCATGGAACTTCTGGAAAAAATCCCGAGGAACCTCTGGGAGAATTCTCGAGGAACTTCTGGGAGAACTTCCGGTGAACTTTTGAAATAATTCCCGAGGAACTCCTGGAAGAATTTCCGAGGAACTTTTGAAATAATTCCCGAGGAACTTCAGTAAGAATTCTCGAGGAACTTCCGGAAGATCTCCCGACCCAAGTAACATGTTTTAGTTAAATGGACTAGAAGAGGTTCTTAGAAACTTAATAAAACCAAAAGGTTTAATGCTAGAAGACTAACAAATAATGAAAATGTTACTTGGGGAGGAACTTCTTGAAGAATTCCCGATAATCTTCTGGAAGAATTCCCGAGGAACTTCCGGAAGAATTCTCGAGGCACTTCAGTAAGAATTCTCGAGAAATTTTTGAAATAATTCCCGAGGAACTTCTGGAAGAATTATCGAGGCACTTCAGTAAGAATTCTCGAGGAACTTCCGGAAGAATTCTCGAGGAACTTCCTGAAGATCTCCCGACCCAAGTAACATGTTTTAGTTAGATGGACTAGAAGAGGTTCTTAGAAACTTAACAAAACCAAAAGGTTTAGTGCTGGTTCTCAAACCCTCTACAAGACTAATAAGTAATGAAAATGTTACTTAGGGAGGAACATCTTGAAGAATTCCCGAGGATCTTCTGGAAGAATTCCCGAGGATCTTCTGGAAGAATTCCCGAGGAACTTCTGGGAGGATTCACGAGGAAGAAAAACCGAGGAACTTCTGGAAGAATTCCCGAGGAACTTCTGGGAAAATTCCTGAGTAACTTTTGAAATAATTCCCGAGGAACTCCTGGAAGAATTCTCGAGGAACTTCTGGAAGAATTTGCGAGGAATTTCTGGAAGAATTCCCGAGGAACTTTTGGAAGAATTCTCGAGAAACTTCCGGAAGATCTCCCGAGGATCTTCTGAAGAATTCCCGAGGATCTTCTGGAAGAATTTCTAAGTATTATTTTTAAATAATTCCAGAGGTACTCCTGGAAAATTTCCCGAGGAACTTCTGAGAAAATTTCCGAAGAACTTGTGGAAGAATTCTAGAAACTTCTTGAATAACTCTCAAGGAACACCTGGAAAAAAATCTGAGGAACTTCAGAAATATTTCCTGAGGAACTCCTCGAAGAATTCCCGAGGAACTTCTCGAAGAATTCCCGAAGCGCTTCTAGAATTCTCGAGGAACTTCTGGAAGAATAATCGAGGAACTTCTGGAAGAACTCTCGAGGAACTTCTGGAAGAATCCCCAAGAAACTTTTGGAAGAAAAAGCGGGGAACTTCTGGAAGAATTCCCGATGAACTTTTGGAAGAATTCTCGAAGAACTTCCGAAAGATCTCCCGAGGATCTTCTGAAGAAGTCCCGAGGATCTTCTGGAAGAATTCCCGAAGAATTTCTGGGAAAATTTCCAAGGGACTTGTGGAAGAATTCTCGAGGAACTTCTGGAAGAATTCACGAGGAACTTCTAGAAGAATTCCCATGGAATTACTGGAAAAATTCTCGGGGATCTTCCCGAAGAATTCCCGAGGAACTTCTTGAATAACTGTCGAGGGACTCCTGGAAGAATTTTCAAGAAACTTTTGAAATAATTCCCGAGGTACTTCCTGAAGAATTCCCGAGAAACTTTTGAGAAAATTTCCGAAGAACTTGTGGAAGAATTTCTGAGGAACTCCTGGAAGAATTTTCGAGGAATTTCCTGAAAAATTGTCGACGATCTTCTTGAATAACTCTCGAGGAACACCTGGAAAAATTTCCGAGGAACTTTTGAAATAATTCCCGAGGAACTCCAGGAAGAATTCCCGAAGCACTTTTAGAATTCTCGAGGAACTTCTGGAAGAATAATCGAGGAACTTCTGGAAGAATTCCCGAGCAACTTCTGGAAGATTTCCGGAAGACTCCTGGAGGAATACCGAAGAAACTCTTGAAGAAGGTCCTGGGTAACTTCTGGATGAATATCAGTGTAACAATTGGAGGCAATCCCGAGAAACTCTTGGAAAACTCCCCGAGGAACTCCTGGAGAAATTCCCGAAGAACTCCTGGAGAAATTCCCGAAGAACATCTGGGAAAATTACGAATGTGTGGAAGAATTCCAAAGGAACTTCTGGGAAATTTCCCGAGGAACTTCTGGAAGATTTCCGAGGAACTCCTGGAGGAATACCCAAGAAACTCTTGAAAAAGGTCCTGCGTAACTTCTGGAGGAATTCCAGTGTATTACTTGGAGGAAATCCTGAAAAACTCTTGGAGAACTCCCCGAAGAACTCCTAGATAAATTCCCGAAGAACTCCGGGGGATTGACCGTGAACAATATTTTTGAATAACCAACTCTTTTTTTTTGAAATCCTCACGGTATATCTAAAGATGTTAAGTTCTTTTTAAGTCACCCAATTAATTATAAATAAATAAAATAATGTGTCCATAATTTTTAATCATTGAGCACCAACATTTCAAAATCTCGTAACCGTTTTTGTAAACAAGAAAGCACGCTCTTGTTTACAAAAAAAAAAACGGTTACGTGCTTTTGAAATGTTGGTGCTGAAATCACAAAATCAATAAAAAAAAGAAGAAGAAACCCCGTAAAAACGAGCTTGACAGGGCTCGACGTTCTAGCTTGACATCAGGCTTACGTCAGTCTGATTCGTCAAGCTGCAGCTCGCATGTTCGAAGCCCGACAGCTTGACGCAAACGGTGCAGAATCGTTTGACATCAGACTGACCGTCAGTCTTACATCAGTCTGATGTCAAGCTCTGTAAGACTGACCGTAAGACTGATGTCAGACTTACGTCAAGCTTACGAAATGCACTGGGACGGGTGGAAATAGTGATGTCGCAAATTAATCGATTATCCCAACTAATCGATTAATCGTTCCACTAATCGATTAAATTTTAATCGATAACCGCCTTGCTTGATTAATCGGATAATCGATTATTTGGTTCGATTATTTTATCGATTAATTTTTTTTTTTTTGCTTGATTGACCGCCCGTGGATGCTACTCCAGTATCGCCAGACCAGCTACACTCACACAAGGACCAATGAGATTACTGCCTGGGACTACCAGGCATCCTCAGTGTGTGAGCGTTGGTGATCTTCTATTATTAGGCGACAATGGCGCCTGCCACGTCAGGTTGCAGGTCAATGTGGGGAAGGGGTAAGGATGTGATGATTGCAATCGTTTGTATCCACATCTGGCCGAATATACCTCTGCGCCAGCACAAATTCATGCGGATGTTGGAGTGTTGGTGCGAGTTGGTTGGCAGAAGGCAAAGTATCTAAATACCAAGGTAAGAGATTCCCTCTAATATTCATGGATTTGTGAGAAAAGGAAAAAAGCAAAAAATAGTTATGAAGTTTGCGCTGATTTGTATGGGCACATCACTATTTAGCAAACTTTCTTAAGAAATTAAGCACTCCCATCATAGAAGCAATTATTTAATTGCATCTCACTGGATTAAAAGTAACCTCCATGCAATAAAACAGGAAATATCGCCATTTGAAAATCGGTAAAAAAATATTTTTTATTGGTTCTAAACATATTTTTTCAGCCTTAAGAAACATCCACACTAATAAAACTTCACAAACTTTGCTGAAATAATGACATTTTAGTGTAAAAACACCAACTTTTCATAACTAACGCAGATGTGTTGGTGAGTCTCGATTCTGACATTTGCGGGAATCTCTTACCTTGGTAAATATTTAGATACTTTGGGCAGAAGGTTCACACATTGGCGCGTGGGTACCAGGGTAAGGTGATAGAATTGTGTGTTTTTATTATTTTGAAGATGTGCGTGCGGCACAGTTCGCTTGATTGCATAACTTGTAGGCGTTTTCTAATAGGATTGTGACACTGTGCTGTGAATGTTTGGAAGGAAGGGAAACGGCTTTTTCAACCCGTTTCTGTTCTAGCGACGGCTATGAACATGTTTATATACATGAGTTGTATATGTAGAGAGCAGAGAGAAAGTATATAGAAAGATACAAAGTAGGAGGAAAGGGACGGGCCAGGGATTGAACCCAGGACATTCTGCATATAAATCAGAAGCGGTAGCCACTAGACCACCAAGCCCGTTGGTTCGATTATTTTATCGATTAGTAAAAAAACTCATGGCATTTTAGACTATCCACTCACCCCATTTATCAGAGATCGTTGGGATAGATCGTTTGGTAACTTTTTTCCTTGTTATTAAAAAAAGTATAAATTAATGAAAAAATAAAAAAAATCTTACAGGGATTCCAACCATAATTCTTCCTGAAATTCTTTCCGGAATTATTTCAGTAGCATCTTTCAGAATATTTCTAATGATTTTTTCCTGAATTCTTTCAGGGATTTCCTTCGATTCCTTTCAAAATTATTCCTTAGACTTTTTCTAAATATCTTCCAGAAAAGTCTCTCGGAATTCTTTCAAAAATTTATCATGGAATTTAAAATAAGCTACATTTCAGTTTATTTTACAATTATTTATCCCTGGAAATTCCATAGGGACATCTTCTGGAACTCAGACATCTCACTGAAATCTTCGTCTGATATCTGGCATTTTTTCCAGAAATTTCTCTTTTTACTTTATTGTTTTGGCATTGTTCCTAAGCTCTCCTAGAGTCTCCACTTAAAAATTTCTCATTGATTTTTCTCGAAACTATTCCAGGGACTTTCTTCTGAAATTCTCCTCCCCATAATTGCTCCCGGAACTTTTCCAGGAAACTTTCTCCAAGCATTGCACGTGGTAGTTTTTTGTAACAATTTCCTTCAGTATTCCATTATTAAATAACAAATTTTCTTCCCAGAATTACTCCAGATGAGTACAGTCCGGATTCGCTGGTTGGGTCACGACTGCGCCCCGATTAGCGAATCGTATTCGTTCGTTGGGGCAACTGACAACTGATCAAAATGCTCTAGACACACGCAAGTGACGAGAAATACGTCACGAAACACTCACATACTTGCACAAACGTTCTGTATATAGGAGCTGCGATGCGACGGCGGTCAGACGTCAAACTCGTTTTGACATTGATTTTGACATTGACAGTGCTTTTTAGTTGGAGTTTGCCCCAACCAGCGAACATTCAACCATCGAGACAGCCCATCTAACGAGCCGCCAACGAACGAATCGGGACTTCGAATTTATCTTATTACCTTGGAGGTTAGTTCGAATGACCATCAGTATCTTACTTTATCGGTTACTGACTTAAGTAAATATAGCCGGCTACTTTTAAATCCGGTCGGTCGATTGATTGTATCTGAAAATCTGCCAAAATTCTTCAGGCAATTCCTAATGGAAGTATTACGGAAGTATTTTTTCTCAGAATTCCTCTTACCACTCAACCGGGAATTTTTACCGGAATTCTTACACGAAATCTTGCTGTAACTATTTTAGTTCCATCTTCCTATAATCCTAATAAGATACCTTACAGAATTCAATCAGAAATTTTTAACGAAATTGTTCCCAGGTTTTCTCTCGAAACCCTCAAAAGGGTTCCTTTCAGATTTTTTCTTACATTTTATCTTGAGTTTTTATCATAGATTCCTTCCAAAATTCTTCCACAGCTTTTTTCCTCAATTCTTTTAGAAATGTTTTTGAAGCTTTTCTAGGGTTTACTTCCGTACCTAATCCCAAGAATTCTTTCCGGAATTGCTTACATATTTCTCTCAGAAACCCCTAAATTTCTTCCGGAGATGACTTCAAGGGTTCTTTCTGAAGTTATTTCAGAGAATGCTCCCAGAATACTTCCAGTAATTCTTTAAAAAAATATTTGTAAGAACTTTCATAGCATCGCTTTCCGAAAAGCTTCCCGGAATTTATTTTGGATTTTTTCTCAATGATCTATCCCCTCGGGGATGAACCTGCCCCCGGCAGAAAATCCCCATAATCTTCTTCTTCTTTATGGCTCTACGTCCTCACTGGGACTTGGCCTGCCTCGCTTCAACTTAGTGTTCTTTGAGCACTTTTACAGTTATTAATTGAAGGGCTTTTCTTTGTCTGCCATTGCATGAATTTGTATATTGTGAGGCAAGTACAATGATACACTATGTCCAGAAAGTCGAGAAAATTTTCCCGACCCGAACGGGAATCGAACCCGCCGTCTCCGGATTGGCGATCCATAGCCTTAACCACTAGCTTAACTGGAGATCCTCATAATAAAGAGTTATTAATTAAAGATTTACCCGGTATTCTTGTACAGATTTCACCTCAAGTTTTTCCAAGAATTCCTCTCGGAGGTTTTGCAAGTTTACCAAGGTTTCTTCCAAGGATTTCTGCCCGAAGTTCTTGTAAAGATTCTAACTCAAAATTCTCCTGGAGTATACCACTTTTTATAGAGATTTATTTCGGAACTCTTTCCAATATTCAACACGGAAATAATCCAGAGATTTTAAATCCGAGAAGTCTTCTTGAAAGACTATGTTGTACAACTTTTTCAAGGACTTTTTACTTGAAAATTTTTCAAAAAATCTTACTCGGAAAATGTTCTAAGATTCTCCTTGGATTTTTTTCAAAAAACTTTTCCCGGTATTCTTAGGGAATTTCCTGTTGAGCTTCTTCTCTCAAATATTCCATTGTATTCTTCGAAAGTTTTCTCCAGGAGTGCTCCCATAGATGCTCCCAGAACTATGTTCACAAATTTTCAACAAAAAATGAACCCTTCCGGTATTTTTGTTTCTATAAATTATTCCCTGATTTTTACACAGATTTTACATTTACACAGAATTCTTCGCGGAATATTTCCAAGTTTTTTTTTCAAGAATTATTCTTGAGTTCCCTTTTACTATTCTTTCAGGCATTTCTTCCGGAAATCTTCCAGGCATTGCTTCGAAAAAGGATTTTCCTTGTTTTTTTTTCTCTGATCGTTCCCGGGATTCTTTCATGTATTTCTCTCGCTTTTCGCAATTTTTTCCATGATGATTTCTTGGATTTATATCGGAAAATTCATTCAGTTTATTCCCCAAATTCTTCGGGTATTTCTTCCGGATTCTAGCTAAGGATTTTTTTACAATTCTTTCAATGTTTGCTTCCCGATTTTTAAAGCAATTTTCCCAGATTTTGTTCTATAAACCATCGGAAATTTGTTCCGTGATTTCTGAAAGAATTCCTCTAGCGATACCTTCCGAAATACCCACAGAGACTCTGGGTGGAACTTTTTTCCTTTCCTTCATTTTCTCAATATTTTTTAGGCAGTTATCTCTATTTAAATCTACAAAATTTTTCACAAAATTCTCCCAGAGATTCTTTCAGAAATATTCTAAACATTTTTTTCGAAAATGTTCAGAGGCTTTTTTGTCAAGGATTCTTCTCGGAATTCTTCAAAAATTTCTCTAAAAATGCATCCAGTGACTCACTTTGAAATTATCATAGAAAATGCTTCCGGATTTCTTCCATAGGTTATTTTTGGAACTCTCTTGTAAACATTTCTCCTATAACTTTTTCAAGCATTTATCCTAGATATCTCGTAAAGATTCATCCCGGATTTATATGTAAAAATTGCTCCGGAATTATAACATTTATGCTTTTGGAATTTCTCTAAAAGTTCTTCACAAAAACTTTCCGTAGATTTCTTTTTAAAACTCTCCCAGATTTCTACCATTCGGAATTCTTCCAGGGTCATCTTTCGGAATTATTCAAAGAACTTCTCCCAGAGTTTTTCTTTGTATTAATCCTTGAATATTTTCAGAGGCATTTACCGCAAATCTTCTAAAGATTTCTGATAAACTTTTTCCATGATTTTCTCCTAGAGTTTTTCCAATGCTTTTTACGACATTGTACCAAGGGTTACACTCGAAGATTTTCAATATGCTCTAACCAGCATTCTCCTAAATGTTTGTTCCGGATTTCTTTCCTGAAGCCCTTCTAGGATTCTTTCGGGAAATCTTCAAGAATTGCTTTGGGAATCTTAGAGATGGCACAAATGTCCCAAATGGAGGATAACGTGCCTCTGGAGCCGGCCTTCTGATACCTGAAGTCCACTTCAGCTAGCACGCACGACGTTTTATTGATATTTCGTCTCATTTCAACGAGTAATGGTTTCAAGGTGAACCATGTCCTCACCATTGCTAGTAGCAATGACCAGAAAAGGTAAAATATTAGATTCTGTATTGGTAAAGTACGAGGCCGTTTTATTTGTACAAAATAAAACGTAAATTAAAAAAATGTCTATTTACCTTTTTTAATGCCATTTATTGTGTTAAAGAAGCATGGCTGCAACTTATCTCGTTGAATCACACCATTCTCACTTCTAAAACATCCCAAGTAACCACTAAGTCGTATATATGTAAGTGCATCAATTTTGCTACAAATTGATATTTAAAATTGTGAATAAATATAATGCTGCATTACTTTAAACACCCCATTATTGATGCAATATTAAAGTCGCACTAAAATCAAATTAGTGCCATATATTGCAGCACGTTGACAGCCATTGCTGCTAAAGTAACATAAATGCATGTGCTGTACAATTGCATTTGCACATGCTTAATACGTGCAACACGAAAAAACAAAAATCTATTTTTAGCACCGTTTCATTATAGACGGTACTAATGCCCCCACACATGAATGTTTTTAACCATTATTTTTTGTTGCCGGGTTCGGAAGTCAAACCAGAAGTGTTGAAGACCGCTAGATGAGTTCCATACGCGCTGCCGCCTAGGACCGTTTCTGCTGCAGTGATAACAACAGATATTTCATTTACTAAAAAGAAACTGTTCTTCTGTTTTAATTATTGCAGTAGAGGGCAAAACGACTATGTTATACAGGGGGTGGCCAAAATGTTTGGGATAGGCAACTTTTTTTCTCCCACAAACAAATTCAACATGCTGTAACTTTTCATAGAGTGCATCAAAAAATCTCAAATTTTGACTGTTTATCAACCTATTATATGTGCATCATTGGTACAAATTTGGGCTCGATTGATTAATGTTTCACAAAGTTAGAACCGTTCGGGTAAAATACTATTTTTCAGACAACTAATTTTTGAGCTGTTATATCTCGGAAACCAGTGAACCGAATTGAATGAAATTTTGAACGTTCACTAACAATATGTATATGCTTCACAAACTTTTAAAACACAGGTACTTTTTGAACTTTGAAAAAAGTTATCATGGATTGACACTTTTTGGATTTTTCTCGAAAAAATGTGATTTTTTTACATCAATATCCATAAATTTTAGTGCTGATATCCAAAGATTTTCCACTTCTGTTCTCAAGGTATCTCTAATCAGATATATAAGAGCCTATTAAGATTGAAGAAAGAACACATTTAGTAATTTTTGTGTGGTATTGTAAATTTGACTTATTTTTCTCTATATGGGTAAAAATTTCAACCCAGTATAACTTAACTTGCCGTGAGAAAATATTACATTTCATAACATCGTATTAAGTAACAATATATTGTTGATAAACGTAAAAAAAATTATTCAATTTGGTTCACTGGTTTCCAAGATATGACAGCTCAAAAATTAGTTGTCTAAAAAAATGTGTTTTACCCGAACGGTTCTTAATTTGCGAAACATTAATCAATGGAGCCCAAATTTGTACCAATGATGCATATATAATAGGTTGACAAACAGTCAAAATTTGAGATTTTTTGATACACTCTATGAAAAGTTACATCATGTTGAATTTTTTTGTGGGAGAAAAAAAAATTGCCTATCCCAAACATTTTGGCCATTCCCTGTATATGGCACAAGATGGCTGTTTCAGGCTTGCTATATTTGATTGAGTCTCCCAAACTTCAAGATTATGTGGGAGGCTATATAATTTTTAACTATAATATCTCATCTTTAATTCTGATGTTTGCACACACATAAATGAAAAAGGTTGCGTATATAATGTGTTTGTTAGTACTTATAAAAATAACGATTGCAATGTCTTATAAATTGTATAATCTGAACCTGTATAAACTTTAACTTTGCAATTTTGTCAGTGTATGTAATAGAATCCCTTTAATCACATTCTGATAAATCACTGGTAAATACATACATGGTAATGCATTTTAGAAAATATTTAATCAATATAAAAAATTAAAACACCATTCGCGCACGGCTCATATGCTAATTGTGGTTTCCATCATTATTGGCATGTGATAGCAGCCAACAGAAAAGAGGTTTGCTGAAAAAAGTCGTCGATCGAAACGGGGATTAAGTTGGTCGGGAGTCGATCCAGAAGTGTTGATGAGTGCTAGAGTAAAGTTGTTTAATAGATTATTGCATGACAAGTGTGGAATTACTGCATTTCGCTTTGCAATGATTTATATTCAGTCCAATTCTTGCAATGATATAATGCTTGTGCTTGGGATGCTTGTATCCCTATTGTGGTAGAATTTGTCCAAACTTAACGTTTTATGATGTTTATCTTTAATACAACGGTCATTTTCAAGGAAATCGGCCCATTTTGAGCTTAAATACTAGCCAATTTCATACCATATCATCACTTAAGCTGTATTGCTTTAGTCTTAGTATAATCATTTGGTACAATACTTGGGATAAAACTCAAAATTTAACCTTATGGACTCTATTTAGCATCCGTAAAATGGGAAACTTTTCGAACATTTTTCTTGCGCGCCGGGGTAAACGGATTTCAGAAAATGGAAATGTACTGCTAGGCTTATAAAACAAATAGAAAATAACGTTATTCTGAACCGTTTGCTTTAATTAATTAGTACTATGTGGCCCTTTAAAATATGCAAACATGCACCAGTTTGGTTATCACTGTAACAGGAGTGCCGAAGTTAAACCAATCCTGCTTCAAAATAGAGCATCATGAACATTTTCAACTAATTTCAAGCGTGGAGCGGATCTGGTGTGATGGTTAAAAGCCCGTGACTATCACGCTGAGGACCTGGGATCGAATCCCACTTCCGACAAACTCACAATAAAACTGTGAGTTCTGCCTTCGGAAGGGAAGTAAAGCGTGGGTCTTGAGATGAACTAGGCTAAAAATCTCGTTAATATAGATAAAAAAAAACTAATTTCAAAAACACTCCTTACGACGCTGTTGAAATGTTTCAAACACCGGTTTCTTTAGAAATTTAGTAGCTGTTTATGGAAAAATCTTGTCAGAATTTGATCTAATCTTTATTTATAGCAATAATAATATTTGGTTTGTGAAGGTTGAACTTGAATACTAAAGAATACCAATACTTTTTACTAATAATTGTATTGTTAACTGTTTAGTACATAAGACACTCAAGAATATGAAATAGATCTCTTTTGAATATAACTATCGCAGTGTTAATATCTAAATTCTAAATCATCGAAGAATACCCAAGGGCGTCGTGGTTCGAGGTCCAGTCACTAGATTTTCGTTTCAGCATTTCACTTAGCCGATCACAGTTCCGTAGCGAAAGTTTTGCTTTAACAGTAGCAATACTAGCGATGTTTTCCTAAATTTCAGAATCTACGAAAAAGATTAGTGTTTCAATCATTATTTTAATGTATTTTAATGCCTAAATCTAGTTATCAGAAACCCTTAAGAAAGCGTCGGTGAATCGGTAAGGAAGACATTTAAGGCCTGAGGGAGGACAGTAGAACATGGAATGAAAAAAGAGGACATGTCCTCCAAAAGGATACCTATGCTATCTATTCCTCGTGCTTCTGAATCAAGTAAATACAAAAGTCCTAGCTAAATCGCGGCTATTCGTTGCGTCTATATTATACTGTGTTAAGATTTGGAGAAAACACAATAAAAATATAATCGATTATTAGGACTAATCGATTATGCATAGCCGATTAATCGATACCGGTATTCGACAAGCATAAGCATAATCGATTACAGATTAATCGATTATTTGAAATTTTGCGACATCACTAGGTGGAAAATGCCAGTCAGAAAAAAAGAAGTAAACAACTTGAAATTTGTATGGTGATGTAATCAATTCTCTGTTACTGCAATGAATCCAGAAGAAACGCGTAGGGATAATGATTTTGTTTCTAATTTGCAACTTTTTGCCCCAAGGCACAAATCGCTGCGATGCGGAACGAGTGCAAGCCAATAATTTGTCCATACAAGAAAAATGATTTTACTTTTAATGTGGTGGCGCCATCTCTGAGAAAAACAAGCTTTGATTTCTTACTATAGTAAGAAATCAAAGCTTGTTTTTCTCAGAGATGGCGCCACCACATTAAAAGTAAAATCATTTTTCTTGTATGGACAAATCATTGGCTTGCACTCGTTCCGCATCGCAGCGATTTGTGCCTTGGGGCAAAAAGTTGCAAATTAGAAACAAAATCATTAGCCCTACGCGTTTCTTCTGGATTCATTGCAGTAACAGAGAATTGATTACATCACCATACAAATTTCAAGTTGTTTACTTCTTTTTTTCTGACTGGCATTTTTCACCCGTGTTGCGCATGATGTTTCGAGTGGATAGGTGCCAGGCGGCGCCGCTGTATATGTGATAAACACATGGAACACGTGCGCCATCTATGATTCCGTAGCGTAAACTTTTCTGCTTGTTTACACTGTTATCACGTTTACCGCATTTATCAGAAAAGCGCCACTACCGGCACTTTAGCATAAGTGCAGCTGCTTACTTCCTATTGACACAGACCCTAAGAGTGTGGGTAGGACATATGGACTGTCCAACCCAGCATTTTTTTGTGGGTATACCTATACACGGTCAGGAAATTCACTCATTTTCGAGCTAAAGTGGGACAACTCAAAATTGAGTAAATTTTTTTTCCAGCGATAGCACTAGCCAAGTGCGAAAATCTCATCAGTTTAAGCCGTATAATATTCTAGATTATGCGAAGAATATTATACGGCTTAAACCAGTTGGATTTTTGCACTTGGGCCAGCGCTATCGCTGGAAATGCAATTTACTCATTTTTTGAGCTGTTCCAGTTTAGCTCAGTTTTGTGTGAATCTTACTCATTTTAGAGTAACATTTTCTTAGCGTGTAGGATATGTCATGTCCTAGCAACTCCTCGCGCCACTTTTAAAGGCTTTAAAAATATCACATCACAAATACCACTTTGTCTGATGGCCCGAACCTGTGGAATAGAGAACAATGGGCTTGTGCCTAATAGTCTATTTTACGAAACGACAACAGTGTTGATATTGATATTAACACTCACGGGCTTGGGTGCAACCTCCTGTCAAATTTTCATTCATGAAATGAGCGATCAGCTGATCCGAAACGTTTCGTAAAATGGCTCATTGAAAATGAAAACGTGCACTCATGCAGAAATACTCCCACTTGGCCAATGAGTTGGTCTTACTTAATATCCAATTTAACGCCCAGATGTATGCAACTTAGCGTTATCACTTACCGTTACCTGACGTGCCATTGCCTTACTACATTCATACACCGAGGTAAATTTCTACTCAGTCACTGAGTTGGTCCTACTCAGAAAAAGAAAAGACTTCTATTTTCTTACTTAATTTCCTTTAAGTTAAAACTGAGACAACTCAATGAGTTGCCTCACTTCTAACTGAAACTGAGCAGGAAAAAAAATCATTTGGAATAAATCCATCTCAGTAACTGAGTAGAATTTTTTCTCTTAAAACATCTTAAAACCCAACGGCCAATAAGAACATTTATTTCTCTTATAAGAAAAATTATATAAGGGAATACCCATAAAAAACGTAACGTTTGGAGTGGGAGGGGGGTTTGGGATAGTTTGACACGTAAAAACGCACAGAAAACCCCGTGCGAGAGGGGGTGGGGATGTACATTCCCAATTTTAGCGTGACGTACGTAATGGATGCTCCATGATGACTGTTTTGATGATTAAACAGCATCCTGTTCGCCAGATACACGTTTGGGAACATGGCAAAAAATTCTTGAGCGTATACATCACGCGTTGTTGGGGAGGGGGGCTTCAGCAAAGTGAGCATTTTTTTTAGAGTTCTCATACAAAAAGTGTGACATAGGGGGAACGGGGTTTGAAAATCGGCAATTTTCGCGTGACGAAATTTATGGACGTTCCCTTGTGATATCACGTTTCCAAAAAATGATGACGGATGTTTGAGCCGTTTGCTGCACATGAAGTCGACTAGTAAGAGTGATGCAGCAAATCAGCCGCCGCCGTTGAATGTGGGTCTAGCCATCGCTAGAACCGGATCAATAGATGAATCATATAAATAATGTGGTCCATTCATTTATCAGTATGACATTCAAGACTATCCTAGTACAGTGCCCCACAATTTATGAATCGGCAAAAATGAGTTATTGTTGTTGTTGTTGGGTTTTTCCGTTTATGGCTTGAGGTAATACAGTTATGGATCACTCATTTGATCTAAACATGGTGATTCATAAATAGTGTACAACATATTAAGGTGATTCATCGGTGTTTGGTCACTGTATGACAATTAAAGGAATACAAGGAATTTTTATTTTTTATCTAAATTTGACTCTAAATTTGTAGTAGAATCGCATTTGCCACGTAGTTTAAATAAAATGTAATGTTGAATATTAGTTTCCTTAAATTACTGAGCTTCAATTTCCTTTAAATTTCTTTGAATATTCGCGACAATTCAAAAGTTCTGAAACCTTAAAAATTCCGAGAAATGCCTGAAATTATGTTAAGTATCGAGAATTTCCAATGTCACCTACACACTAAGATTCAGATGTTCCATTCCAGCTCAGTAATTTTTTCACTGAGTTCAGTATTTTTTCCATCTTTTTTCTGAGTTTTCAACAGCAGATTTATCACCGACGAACCGACGTGACAGTGGCGAATGGCGATCCAAAACTGTCCCCCCCTAATTTAACGGTCGACCAGCGAAGCGAGCGATCGCTTCTGTCAAATCAGCACAGACGCGAACCGTTTCCTATATGAACACACGGGGGTTTGGTGTCGAGCTATCAAATCATCGCGAGCCGTTATAGAGGTGGCGATAGTGTTCGGCTATTTTTCATCATGGCGTCGCGGACAACAAATTTGAATTTATTTGTTCTAGCTGTCACGTCGGTTCGTCGGTGGATTTATTTCGGTACACTCGGTAATCGTATTTACCGTTCACCAGTAACGATATTTACCGTGCTTCAGTAACTTTTGACAGTTTGTGAGCTGAGCTCGGTAACTCATTTATAGATAGGCTGACCATACGTCCCGTATTCAACGGGACAGTACCGTTTTTATGACATTTTAGGGTTGTCCCGTCGTATTGGGGGAAAAGGTCAAAATGTCCCGTATTTTTAGGAAAACGAGCATCTTCGTGTTAACAGAAAAAAAGTTAAGTTTGACGTATTAAGATAATGTTTCGAAATATTTTCCTATCATTACTCTTTTCAATGGAACAGATATTTCTTGATTAACAAGTAAAGGTTCATCCTGTTAAAATTTCGAGTTAAATATTAATGACTAGCTGTCCCGGCAAACTTTATCTTGCCAAGATGTGGTGGTTTGACAATTGTTAAGGTTTTGCAACATGGCACTGTAGATTGGTTTAATTTTGATCCTGTTGATTTTCTTTCCCAGTCATAAAAAATCAATACTTTCTCAATTTTAATACTTTCTTAGTTGATTTTCTTAATTTTTAATACTTATAAACACAGCCACCATGAATACGAATCGAGTCAATCAAGGGTCATGCTGATCGGTTCACCCGTTCGTGAGTTTTGTTGCCTCAAAAGGACTTCGAACTAGATTTGAAGTATCAGAAATATTTCCTAACAGCTTACTGAAATTCACAGTTCAATAGGTTTTTCGTGCTTTTATTTAAATTCTCAACAAGTTTAAAATGTAATTAAGCTATAATTTTGTATTACATTAGAATATACCTTTTAGATTATTCAGAAATTCTACAGGAATTTACTAGAATAAAATGCTAATTACTTTATTTTTTCTAAGTCAACAAATAATTTTTAATTGAAATTATTAAGTCATGCAGAAAGGAGTTGAAGATAAACGACATAATCATTCCAATAATGTGATTTATCGGAAGCTTTGATGACATCAACCACTTTTTACATGATAAAAGATTTCAGAATTAAAATACGAAAAATGAAAATATTTGTTGAAAGAATCTCATACATGTCTCCTAAAATAGTTGCCCATAAATATGAAGGAAAAATAAAATTAGATCAAACTACGACTATCATAAAATAATTACAATAAAAAAACACACATTTAGCATTTTCAGTCATTTTTCAATTGCAAAAAAAGAATGAAACAATAAAATATTATAGCTTCGAGACATATTATTATTTCGAAAGTTTTCCAGATTTGTATGCTCTTATGGTTTTAAATCACATGAAAATGGCTTCTCCGAATTAGGAGGCGAACAAAATGATGAATAAAAATGAATAAAATGTGATTTGGACTTTAACTAAGACAACTTTAATTTTCTAACCGGTTATGAATCATACTATCTTCAATTGTCTTTAAAATTAAATTTCTTAGAAGTTTGTTGAAAATCATTTATAACAGCGGAAAAACATCTTATTTCTTTGTCTCCTCATTGTTTTATAATTATTTAACTTTTGTTCGCTTTAACTTTTTAATTGTTCGATTGATTCCTTCTCAAGTAACAATAACAGCTGAATAACAGCTTATTCAGTCAAAGTTTTTAAAATCAAGTTTAAAAGCAGCTTATTCGTCTGTTGTACAGCAATAATGTTTGTTGCGTTATCTTTTAACATAATTTCAAAGATAACTTTAGTGGTCTCAAACCTTTCTTTACACTCGCAAGTTTTAAGAGTACACGAATTTGTATATCTGAGCACAATTGAAACATAATCGTTCCCTAATGTGTATAACAATTTATAATTTCAGCCTCAAACATTTTGTACGTCCCGTATTTTAAGCTCATATGTCCCGTTTTTATCTTGTTACTATCTGGTCAGCCTATTTATAGAATATCCGCAAAATAAATAACCGAGCGTACCGAGTTAAATCTGCTGTTGAGAACTCAGTAAAAAGATGGGGAAAATACCGAGCTGATCTTAGTGTGTAGATGCATACGGATAAAGGTATCTTTTACAGATTTGGTTTTACAAACTGATTTATACAAGCTGTTGCAGGCATGTGGCTAAACTTCCGACGTGGTAGAACTGCTCATGTAGTCTGCTGTCAGCCATCACTAACGAACCATGCATGAGTGTGATGATGGCAAAATGTTCTGCGAATTCAGATGTTTCCTCTTTATTTAGAGAACCATTTGGTGATCTCCGATGGCACGGAGATGTACCAAATTTTTGAATTTACCTTAATATAAAATAATAATAAGAGCAAAAACTTAAAAATAATACTAAAAAATATTTTAAATTTATATGATTTGGCAGTGTAAAATTTCACTTAATTTTTATTGGATTTTTTTAGTACATAGAATATTTTCACTTATCATTTCATTAACAAATTTTGAAAACGACGTATAATCAATGGAGTAGCATTGATTATACGTCGTTTTCAAAATTTGTTACTGATTTAAGCTTCAAATGTGAAGTTTTTTTTTTTTTTTTTTTCAAATCGTTTATTTGGAAGGCTCAGACGTGTATTACACTTAACAGAGCCGAAATCAATATGTTTGTAATAAATAACAATAAATTATTCTGAATAAAAATCAATTTTATCTACTGCTAAATTCAATACTTTAGCTATTCTAATCTTATCTTCTTCTATCAATTGACCTCGTTCAGTTTCATCATCAATCCAATCATATGATGCCACTTTGCACCTCTGTCTCCTAGGAGAAGAGCCAGGGTCAGCTACCAGGTTTGCTTCGCTGCACGTTGATCTATTCATGTTCTTCTTTTTCTGTGATCGGCTGGACTCCAAATCAGATGATCGTTGTCGCTTCACGTCGGGCTTGCTCAATTTCTGCTCTATTGTTTCATTGTTTTGATCAGTGACCTCCGGCTCGGCGTCGTCTGTTCTAGCGGAAGCTAGAGCTTCTTCTTCCTGGTCGTTGCAAACGGTGTCGATAATGTCGTTCGTAACTGCAGCTGTTGACTGGTTTTTACAACCACTGCGCCGTTTTTCAAAAATGGGACAGGACTTTTTCAGATGTGATTCCGACTTACACACATAGCATTTCGGTTTCAATCCATCATAATAGATTCTCCCTTTTCGGTTGCGGAAGAAGAGTGTCTCCGGGATGTCTTTCTCAACTGCCATGTGAACGCCACGGACTCCCGTGAACATATCGAGCTGATACTCCGGTGGGAACCGTTCACGTACGGTTCGCTTGATTTTTCCGTATTTTGCCAGCACAGATGATAATTCTGAGTCGGATATTTCGGGAGGAAGGTCGAAAACCCGCACGTACCGATTATTTCCTCCAGCGACGGACATTTGCACCATTACCTGCTTACCATTACTGTAATGGAAAGGCAAAGTCTTTGCGTTGTTCTCCAACGTAAGCTGCATCGCATCTTCGTTTTTAAAACGTATAAATACTGACTTTTCGTCAGATATTTTATACGCTGTCTCCATCATGCACTTATCTCCTTTCAGTGATTTGACAAAGCGTCCCATATCAACCAAGGTTGGCTGAATGGCATTGTCCGGAAACAAAAAAGCCAGAGTGTTCTTTACTACCACTTCGCTGGACATTGTGACCGATAGGTACGAACGCCGCGCAAAGTCAAAACGAGCACCGAAAATAAACGGATGAGCAAACAAACGCGTCTGTTCGCCTCAAAGCGTGATCGTGTACTGACAAATGTGAAGTTAGATGGAAAAAATCTACTTAAGATTTCCAGTAGAATTTAAGTGAAATTTTCGCTCAGTGCAGACATTCGGTGGGCAAACACTGAGCGAAAAATTCACTTAAATTCTACTGGAAATCTTAAGTAGATTTTTTCCATCTAACTTCACATTTGAAGCTTAAATGATAAGTGGAAATATTCTACTAAAAAAATCCAATAAAAATTAAGTGAAATTTTTCACTGCCAAATCATATAAATTTAAAATATTTTTTAGTATTATTTTAAAGTTTTTGCTCTTATTATTATTATATAATAAGGTAAATACAAAAATTTGGTTCATCTCCGTGCCATCGGAGACCACCAAATGGTTCCCTTGATAAAGAGGAAACATCTGAATTCGCAGAACATTTTGCCATCATCCCACTCATGCATGGTTCGTTAGTGATGGCTGACAGCTACATGCTTCTATTTTGCATACTTTCGTTCGACTGCAGTAAAATCCACTTGAAAACCATATACAATTTATAATACGATACAGTGCGAAATTTCCAATAACTTTCCATTGGAGATTCACTATACTTTCAAGCGGGTTTCACTTAACTCATGTGAACTCACTCAAAAATTGTTTTTTGAACGGTTACTTGACTTTTTCCAGTGAAATCAAAATGAAATTTCCTCTCAGTGCAGTTTCGCGACGAAACGCGGAAAGGCAGTATCCGCGATCAACTAGGTAAATATCTTATACGAACGTAATTTAAAACGAAAACCTTCGGCTGCCTCCCGTCCGTCACTTAGCATCGCCATCGCTATCGAACCATGAATGGCAGTGAGGTTGGATGCTGCTATGCTTGGCCAGCCTCCTCCACCCAGCCCATGCACCAGGGTTGCCAAACTTAAATCTGTATTTTGGCCTTCCAAAAATCTGTATCATCTGTATCAGGGATGCCAAATATAGGGAATCGCGCCACTTGGGCGGTGGCTTCTATATTCGTCTATTTTCCACTATAACTCAGTCAAATCTGAACCAATTGACATAACTTTTGGAATGTGGTGAGATAGGTATAGTATCTACCCGTGTACAACATTTCAAGTCAATTGGTTCAAAATTGACTGAGTTACAGTGGAAAACAGACGAATATAGAAGCCACCGCCCAAGTGGCGCGATACCCTACAGATTTTTCTGTAATTATACAGATTTTTTCGCAGCTTATCATACAGAATTCTGTATACCAATATTACAGATTTTTGGAAAAGGATGCAGATTATACAGATTTTTCAAAAACTTACAGAATTTAATACAGATTTTCCGTAAAATAATACAGATTTCATACAGATTTTCGGAAAAAGTAGTAATACAGATGATACAGATTTTTGGAAGGCCAAAATACAGATTTAAGTTTGGCAACCCTGATCTGTATTACTACTTTTTCCGAAAATCTGTATGAAATCTGTATTATTTTACGGAAAATCTGTATGAAATTCTGTAAGTTTTTAAAAAATCTGTATAATCTGCATCCTTTTCCAAAAATCTGTAATATTGGTATACAGAATTCTGTATGATAAGCTGCGAAAAAATCTGTATAATTACAGAAAAATCTGTATATTTGGCATCCCTGCCATGCACTCGGGTGGGTTTGGGTCGACGTCGAAGCGCTGGGTAACCATGCCAGCCACTCACTCTCTAAAATAAAAGCTCTCATTTTTGAGTAGCGCCCATGCCGCACAGGGACTGTGTTGGAAACACACATTTTTTTAAATTGCTCGCACGCTCACATTTTTGCAAAATATCAATATTTTTCGGTATTTGAAGGTGGTTTATAAACCCAGTGAGGTTGCCATGTCGAAATTATTGCAAAATACATGTTCATATGAGCGTACGAGCAATTTTAAAAAAAATGTGTGTTTCGAACACAGTCATGTGCGGCATGGATGTTTACAAAAAATGTGCAGGTCGAACACATTTTTGAGCATAGCCGTTTTTGCGTGCATGCCAGTTGTCCCATTTCGATGACGTATTACTTTAGGGGGAGAGTGGCAAGGCAATCGCTCGTACGACTGATTCGTCATTCCGAAGGGGCTGTTCATAAATCACGTATACTAAAATTTGGTCATTTCAGACCCCCCCCCCCCTCGTAGACTTTTGTCCAAAAATCTTGAAATTTGTATAGAGCGTATACTTTGGCCAGACCCACACCCTTCCCCCCAGTCTACGTGGTTTATGTACGGTCCCAAAACACGATTTTTGAGAATTTGGGACGGGCTGGATCCTGGATGATCTCCCTAATGGTTTCCCTGTTAAAAAGAAAACTTTCAAATATCAGGATATGTTGCCATCATCACACTCATACGTGGTTCGTTAGTGATGGGTGACAACTCTAGGCTTTTTTTGCTTATATGTGTAGCACGTTAGCGCCGCTCTTTCGTCGTCGCACCCTTAAATGAAACAACACAGCACACGAGTAACTTTCACACAGCGACCGAAAAGACAAAAGAATTTTCACGCAGATTTGTGTAACACCGGATCAGCACATTTTTTGTGTTGATCCAGTGTTACACAAATCTGCGTGAAAATTCTTTTGTCTTTTCGGTCGCTGCGTGAAAGTTACTCGTTGCGCTGTGTACATCGAGTTCTGCGTGCGTCGTTTTCTCTCACATTCTCTCTTACTTTCGTTCTCGTGGTGTGCTGCGGGCTGCGGCGTCCGTCGTCGCGGTCGTCGCGCACCAACTTAAGCAGGCTGTTACACCTGTCGCTCGGGTGAAAAATAATGCTGGTCCGGATCACTAAACTGGCCATAATTCCGAAACGCCTTGACCGATCCGAATCATTTTCAATAGCAAACAATGCGGTAAAATTCCGGTTCGATTCGAGCTATAATCCGAAAAATCGGCCAATGGGAAGTGCCTTAAAAGTGAGTGAACTTATTTTGTTCACAGACACACATACATACACACATACAGACATCATCTCAATTCGTCGAACTGAGTTGATTGGTATATGTGACTTGACCCTCCGAGCTTCCTATCGAAAATTTTTTTTTAGTGAACATATAGCCTTTCAGTTCACTTAGGTGAACGAGAAAGGCAAAAACGTAGTTTTATGAAGATACGGTAAACATGGCACCACTCTAACATCAAATGGGGACTGGATAACAAGTTGAATTTTCAGTTAAGGTTATGTGCAATCGATAACTTGCTTGACCCAATCTCACCCCCATTTTTAATATTTAGGCATAGGGCCGAAAATATTGAATTTTTATATAAAAAGTTCATTGACAGCCCACTTTTTTCGTTGCTTCAACCAGGTAATACCTACAGCTAACTACTTATAAGAACATTTATGGTTAGGTGCTTGTGTGAAACATTGCAAAGGAGAAATTTTTTCAGAGTGATTTACTAGTAGTTTCATCATATAAGTTTAGCCACAATTTGAACAAAAAACGATTATTGCTAAACATCTTTTTCTGCATCATGACGTGTAAAAACATCTCCTCTTTAAAATAATATAAAGTTTTCAATATAAATTAGCCATAGTTGATGAGCTATTTCAAATTTTATGTTTCTCCGTTTTGACCCAATCTCACCCCCCAGACCCATTGTCACCCCCATCGACGGTACGCTGGATAGTAGATCTGAGCCACTTTTCAGCGCACTATTCCCAACGCAATATTTGGGGGTTATGTACAGATTACGTCACGTGATTCTTGGATCCACTATTGGGTAGATAGTGGATTATGAGAAATTCCGGACTATAAAAAAAACTTAAATCGAAAAATGCGAAGAATCAATGAAGGAATTGTGAGAGGTGATCTATCGTAGTTAGCAACTTTATTAGAAAATAATGTAAGCTACTGTAGAAGGATTGAATTGAGCAAGTTTTAAAGAAAACCAATATCATTGATAGGTGAAACAGTTCGCTTTTTTCACTCCATATAGAATCTCTCATCAACACAACACAATCCATCCTTCCACTCGGTGAGCCTATCAAGAGTGCAAATAAATGGATTCCTGAGCATATTTAATCGCATTAAAAATTATCCACTTCGATGGTGAAATAGCGTGAACAGGCGATGATGAAACGTAGCAAAAAAGCTATAATTATGACCGATACTATGACAGGCAGGGTGCGTTTTGTTGTGATGAAAAAATAAACATATTTTTTTTATCACAAGCTTCCCGTTATGCAGACATTATTCAATATTAAAATACACACTCCCGGACAATGGGAACATTAAATTTTTAATTTAAAATGTAATGGTATTCTGCGAAGCATACGCTTTTTTGTTACCTTACCATCACAGAGGAAATCCTCTAATCGTTTCATTAACACGTTTATGATCATAGCCGTTTCCTGATTTTGCTTGAGTATAATTCCCTCCGGGATCACCCCAAAATTGCATCACTTTGTCACTCCGTGTTGAATCATTGTTAAACCTCCGATGTACGGTGGTGGTAAACATCAATTTGATTTGCATCGGGCGTCAATCGACCACATCACCACCACACGTCAGATATGCTCCGGGAGCAAAGGGCGGCCTGCCGACCGACACGCAATTCAATCAGGCACCCTTTGGCGTCACATATCCGTCGTCGTCATTTCCCCATATTACTCGCTTGATCCACAGCACAGGATCTGCATACGTTCGAGAAGTATCATCGTGACTGTGTGATGTCGGGTACATCAGCTGTTTAACAAGATTTATTTGCCATGAAAACAACACAATCCGGGGTTGACCCGTGAAGTGTCGCTAGGTCGTGAGGAAATGGTGTCCTCGTCATCACCTATGATGATTGACGAACATGGAAAAACGGATATGTTCTGAGAACGAATCTTGGTTTGATGGGAAAGCTAATGCTGTCTTCAGAGCAATTATTTTAATCTGATGATGACAGAACATGTCAATAAGCTAGCAAAACAACACTCATCAAAGAACAAAGGAAATCAAATTTGTTCCTCTATGAGTCACAACTGAATATAATGACTGTATTAATAAGTTTTAATGTTCCAACAAGACTAGTAGATAGAGTAATAGGATGTATGAGAGATGAAATGACTAGGGTCTTATGGAACAATCAGTTTTCACAACAGGTCAAAAGAGGAAAAGGCATTAAGCAGGGCTGAGATGAATGCCCTCTAGGGTAAAATCTCAAAAAAAAAAAAAATTAAGCAGGGCTGCCCACTGTCTCCAATACTATTTAATTACATAATGCAGGATGTTATAAGGCGAGTTGCTGAGAAGATAGCTGAGTTGAAATTAATGGACTTAGACACATTGAAACTACCTTTACTTTTAGCATTCGCTGATGACCTATTGATTATTACAACGAGTAAGGAACAGCTACAAAAAATACATGAAGAGTGGGTCAAACAGCTTGAAGAGGTGTGACTAGAACTTAAGTATAACAAGTGCCAATTGTTATTAAGATTCCCAAACAATAGAGGACAACTTTCTAAAGAGATAATTCTAATAGGTAGGCCTTTTGAGGTATGCAATAGTATAAAGTACTTGGGTGTTTGTCTTACGGCAACTTTAGATAGGAAAGCAACAATTATACAAAGATGTGTAAATGCATAGGACAGCTAGAATAGTTAGTTTTGTAAGAATTTCAAACCTTCATGGGACTTGGGAAAACGTATATATAACACAGTATTAGCTCCATCAATAACATACGGTACGAAAGTTGCTGCTCTAACGAAGCAAAGCAGAGCAGCCATGGGAAATTATGAAAAAACTTATTATCAGAAGTATATATAATCACAGTAAAAAACCTCAGAACACTAAATTCAACGCAAGGAAACTATTAAATGGGAAAACCATAAACAGAAGAGTAAGAGTACGCAGAATCAATTACTACGGACACAAACTTAGAAGAGCAGAAAATTATCCGATAAGATTGGCATACAAACTAAAATTTAAATAGAAAAAATAAGGTAGACCAAGCATGATGACATGGAACTCTAATGCACATATTAATTGAACACCCCTAGTTCTCCATACAAACTTCGGTTTTATACTGTGAAGGCCCGGTCCAATATTTTTCAAAAAATCTTTCGCTATGACACTTCTAAGTTCCCAAACCCCTGTTATTTGTTTTCTCATCCCATAACAAAATTTAGTGTTGAACGGTGTAATAGATCGCCATTCCAAGCTAAAAATATCACAGATGGCTCTTTTTTGTGTGGTAGTAAAATCAAATTTTCTCGGTGAAGAAACTGTTCCGGAACATGAAGTAAACACAAAACGTTGCCTTTTCAAACCATTCTTGATTTCTATTCACTAACTTTTCACAAAACTATCCCGTGTTCTAACAATTAACGTTTTTCGCGATTTTTCCATACGATTTGACAGTTCTTGACTACCATGTTTCCGTGAGCTTGAGGTGAAAATTTTAGAAAGTTGACAACCGAGAGTAGCACAGACGACGCATTGAATACAAGCGATGGTGTCGTCGCCGGGCTGTCAGCGCTGGAAGCTAGATGCTATAAAAGTTCTTGCATGCAATTTTCACTGCTGGCGCCAACTGATAGCAATCAATAGAAATGTACACAGCAATCAATTTATTATTGAGCAGTAAAAAGCGAGTTTTGAGTAATTCGGAATAAAAGGTGAGCAATAAAAAGTGAGTAGACGCAAGCCCGTGCCAAAGGGAGGGGTTTTGAGGGTTCAACTCCTCCCATTACCATCAGGTATCAGTAGGCCGGCTCCAGAGGCTCGTTCTCTTCCATTTGGGAAATTTGTGCCACTTCCATTACCATAGTTCATTATACATGTCACCCATCCGCATTTTGCTGAAATTACCAAAAATCCCTCTCATACCGCATTTTCTTTGCACGGATCTGAGTAGTGAGCATCGAGCAGTGAACAGTGTGAGGTGAAGAGTGAGCAGTGTAAAGGAAGCCGGCTTGTCTACACTGAGCGCGTGAAAACGCTGCTCTTTTGATTTAAACCACCTATTTATGATATCTTCATAAATCTGCTAGAAGGATGTTGAAATATCCTAAGTGTCATTTCGAACAATCAAAGAACTGCATCGCAGTGTCACACGGAGTGCGCAAAAAGAATTCCACCCGGGTGAATTTTACCCAAAATATTTTACTTTTAATGCTCCGTGTAGCAAAGGCGATGAGGTTTTTTTGCAGTTGGAAATGCCACTTGATATATTTCAACATCTTTCTATCAGTTAAGATATGAAGATGTCATGATCTAGGTGGTTGAAATCACGCGCTCAGTGCGGACAAGCCCGAAATGAGGAGTAAAAAGTAATTAGTGAGGAATGAACAGTAAGGAACGTGAAGCAATGAGAAGTGAGCAGTGAAGAGTGAATAGGTAGTGAAGAAAATTATTTATGGATTCCTTTGGAAAGTCCAACAGAAGTTTTCTCTAGAGCTGAGTTGAAAAAATATCATCTAAACTGAAATATTTTAGCATTGAGTTTCACTTTCATTGTGAAATTCTTGAAAATGAACACAGAAATATTGTGGAGCAGACCTGATGTGATGGTTAAAGCACGTGACTATCACGCCTAGGACCTGGAATCGAATCCTACTCCCGACAAACTAACAAAATGTGAGTTCTTCCTTCGGAAGGGAACTAAAGCATGGGTCCCGAGATAAACTAGCCTATTGCTAAAAATCTCGTTAATACAGATAAAAAAAACACAGAAATACATTGTGAAGGTAATGACTGAACCATCATAAACACGCGCTCCCCGCTAATGCATACTTCATTTCAACACATTTCAAGTTTCCCAAACACGCTCCCGTCAAAGTGCATACATATTTTTTTCATTGCTATCTCTGTCTTTCTTAACCATCGAGCAGTCGCGTCTTCAGCCACCTTCAGTTACATCACGCTGCGTACCAAAAGTATGCATTTTCAAGGTGCGTGTACTCAGTACACGATGCGACTGCTCTAGGGGTAAACTTAATAAAGCGTTTAACTTCACAATGTATTTTCAAATGGAGTCTCTTATAGAGTGACAGAGATAGCAAAGAAAAACTGAGTACTTTGAAGGCAGCGTATAAACAAACAAGGTGAATTTTCCCTTTGGAGTGCCAATGGAAAAACTTTTTTATTATTTAGCCTCGCCTCGGGTGCGTGACGAGAGCAAATTGTTCTTTTTTACCCTACTCTGTGCGGGAGAGACGACCGTGAAAATCTTCCATAAACTCCAAGCCTTTTCTTCATTTAAGCGTAACGTCTCAACTGGGACAAAGCCCGCTTCTTAGCTTATAGTGTTCCACAGTTTTTGACTTGAGTGGTTCTTCTGTCAATGACCTGTTTTCATGAAGGCACGAAGATACTCTATGTCTAAGGAATTGAAAGCAATTTTCTTAACGAAAAGTTCCCGTCAAAGCATGGTCAAAGGCCTTGCTGGCCCCCATATATTCCTTCAAACATATTTTTCAGGGATTAATTTTCTCCAAGGAAGCTGTCAGAAATTTCTTGAATAGGGTTCTTTAAAAAAACGTCCTTAATGGTTGAGAAACTTCTCCAAAGATTTCTTTAGAAATCCTTCCCAAGGTTGCCTCTATATCTTCTCTATGAATGACATCTGTAATGCCTCCAGTGATTTTAAAAAAGCTTCTTCAGGCATCGTTGCGGTGATTTGTTTAAAAAATCTTCCATAAATGCTTAAGAAATTCCTCTAAAATTTTCTTTAGTAGTTCCTCCAGAGCTTTCGTAAACAAAACCCTTCAGCGATACCACTTTCTTCGGAGATTCTTTTACCAAATCTTCTAGGTATTATTTTAGAAATATCTCTTTCAGAAAAGTTTCCCAAGAACTTCTTTTAAAAAATCTTCCACGGATTGCTGCATTGATTGCTTCAGAAAATTCTCCCGAAATTCCAGATAGTTTTCCATGGATTTCTTCAAATGACCAATACATACAAAATACATGGATTCCCATGTAACAATAAAAACTTCACAGTAAAAGTATTCACTAAACATTCGTTAGTTAATGGTGCTGGTAACTGAATACATTAACAGCTGAATGTTGGTCTTTAGCATAGCTCGTTCAACCTTTTTTATCAGCCAAATATGGACTGCTGGATGTCAAGTTGAATATAATAGCCTTCAACTGTGTAAATAAACTTTTGAACAAATGTAAACATGTAGATGTAGAACTTATCTATTGTTCTGTTTTTGAACATTCGATCCTTAAATCAGTCCTTCAAAATTTGATGTATAGGAGCTGAATAAAGGATCTTCAGGGCACAGCTTTTGTTCGAATGAAGATTTTTTTTAAATTGTTTGAAAAACATGTGTACAGCGTGTAATTGTTTCCAGAAATTAGGGAAAATCTTGCGTGGATGGCGTCAGAAATTCATTCATATTTTTTTTAATTCTTCAGATATTTCTCTAGAATTTCTTTCAGAAATTTCTCTACAGATAAAAAAACATTTTTTTTTCGAAGTTTCCTACAGAAATTTCTTTAAGGACAGACTTGTTAGAATCCCAAAATGGCCACCACAATGGCCGACTTTAGCACCTACTCACGATTTTGAGTGCACAAATATCTTCTAGTCTCGTCTAGTCTAGTCTACACATACACAGCCATTCATTGAAAGAATCCTGGAAAATGGTGGAATCGACTAATTCCATCATTTTTCTTGTCATTATTAATCCTTGCAGCACATCTGAGATGTATTACAAACATTAAAGCGGCCAGGCCTACTGTGCAGCGTTGTTATTGTTATTGAAATCAAAAAACGGGGACATCTCGTACCAACCGTTCCGTATACGAAACATGAATATGAAATATTAACGGTGGGAGTGAAGTTGCTAAGAAGGTTAATGTCACTCCTTGGTCCTTGGAATCCTGGGATGGGACACAGATATTTACCCCTGATGCCCTGGCTTAAGCGCCTTTACTCGCTCTCTGAAACGAAAAGAAAATACTAACCCCCCCGCCCCCTTATTACAGCAATACATATTTCAAAATTATCAAAAAATATAACATTAAAATTAACATTACAGTACCAAATGATCCCCCCAGAATTGGTATATTATGTTTTGTTTACATTATTGAGCATCAACGTTTTTCGTCGAACTCAAAACAAGTTAAATTAGATGAATACAGGGGGTGGCTAGGGGGGTGGCCAAAATGTTTGGGATAGGCAATTTTTTTTCTCCAACAAAAAAATTCAACATGCTGTAACTTTTCATAGAGTGCATCAAAAAATCTCAAATTTTGACTGTTTGTCAACCTATTATATGTGCATCTATACAAATTTGGGCTCGATTGAATAATTTTTCGCGAAGTAAGAACCGTTCGGGTAAAACACTATTATTGAGACAACAAGTTTTTGAACTGTCATATCTCAGAAACCAGTGAACAGAATTGAATGATTTTTTTAACGTTCATCAACAATATATTGATACTTAATACAACGTTATAAAATGTTATATTTTCTCACGGCGAATTAAGTTATACCGGCATGAAATTTTTACCCATATAGAGGAAAATAAGTCAAATTTACAATACCACACAAAAATACTAAATGCGTTCTTCCTTCAATCTTAATAGGCTCTAATATATCTAATTGGTAAGGGTATGCGGTATACCGAAAAATTTCGCCAAGTACACCTCGAAACGAAATTCCGCGGAATTCTACGGAATTCACCTAGGCGAAATTTATGATTTTGAATTTCGTTTCGTTTCGCCAAATTCTAAAAATTTCGTCTTCAAAAAATAGATTTTGACGAAATCATACGGAATTCCTCGGAATGTCTAAAAAGTTTCGAAAACAAATAAACAGTGTCAATAACCTCATCATCTATCGAAGATCTTGCTTATCTCAAGTTACTGAAGTGTTTAAAAAAATATATATCTCGAATAGCGAGAGACAATACACTTCTTCTTCTTCTTCTTCTTCTTTTTTGTGGCTCAACGTCCGCACTGGGACTTGGCCTGCCTCGCTTCAACTTAGTGTTCTTTGAAGCACTTCCACAGTTATTAATTAAAGGGCTTTCTTTGCCTGCCATTGCATGATTTTGCACATTGTGAGACAAGTACAATGATACACTACGCCGAGAAAATTTTCCTGACTGGAACGGGAATCGAACCCGCCGTCTCCAGATTGGTGGCCCATAGCCTTAACCACTAGGCAAACTGGAGGCAATACACTCTTAGGTTCTATAATAAAAACACAAAAAATCTCGAATATATTTCTTGTCTTGGACCTACCATCAAGATCTTGCTCAATAGGTATGCTTTCCACATTTGCGGTATGCTGGACCATACTTAATATTTTGGTAAAATTTTCTGATGAAACCAAATGCAGAAAAACTCGGGTTTAAATCCTGTCTTCAGGTTAGATTCCAAAAAGAAATTTTTAGCAGAGTAATGGAGAATATTGGGGTAGAATGATCGAGAGTGTAGGATGCTCTAGCAAAAGTTCTAAGAAAACATAGAAGCTCTCCCAGGATATGTTTCTAGAAAAAAAAAATAATGAAAATTCCAGAAGAAATCGATTAAGACAAATTCGGTAGAAGGTTTGGTACGTGCAAATGTTTCTGGAGAAACCCTTTTCCAGAAAATTTAGAGTGGAAGTCTTGAAAGAGTTTTGACATCAAATCTGTATGACGAAGCGTTTTACACGGTTAAACTCTAATTTCTTTTGCTGATAAGAAATTTCGTAAAATTCCATGTTCGTCCTTTTGTTTTTCATAAAGCTCTTCTTAAATGAGAAAGTTTGCAGACGCTGAAAGGAGTACTTTAGCGATATTTCGATGAATTTAAGAAAATACTGTAAAATAATATTAGAGAAATCCTAAATCATGTTTTTGTTTTTTTAATTGTTAAATTTCTAAAATATGTTCATGTGAAGACATCGAGGTAGAAGTTGGTAGCGGAATTTTTCAAGTATGTCAAGTGGAAAATATGGAAAGTAGGAATTCATACCAATATTTTTTAAAAATGTCAAAAAAAATTTGCCCTGTGCTGAAAATCTCGTTAATAAAGATAATAGTAGTAAATGCCAAAGGTTAGATGATCACTACAAAATCTAACATCGCTGTGTGCGCATCCTACTTTTATACTTAATTTCGGCAAAAAAGACGTTTGTTATCTGCAGCATGGATTTCATCAGATTATTCACCAACATACTCTGGGCTGGTGGTATTACGTGGGACTTTGTTTTTCTTCAACTGTTGTAACAGAATGATCAGCCCTAGGTTAGTTGATTTCGGAACCCATAGTCTCAAATCGAAGGAGCTGAAGGTAGAATTCACATTTTTTTGGGAGTGGTATTTGATCCCTGGTCCTCGGTGAAAAGGGCATGCACTTTAACCATCACACCAGGTCCATTATAGTCCAGATCTATCTGGTAGAATTCTTGTCCATATACCTAGAGATGATTGTGTTATATTTTTCGAATTTCAAGTTTGCGGATGCCTTCATATTTGATGAGTATGCATACATTTGTGCCTTATAAATTTCAATTTTTTAAACACAAATTGACTGATTGTATCGCATAATACAAGTTTACTGTATTTTAAATGTATGATTCTTTTCTATTTTTACGTCATATATGTTACTTTTTCGATGAATTCATCATTAGACCTCTGAAAACCAAGTGAATGATTTATTTGGCATGCAAAATCAGCGTTTTCTTCATAAAAACGGTCAAAAATATGTGACCGCGACAGTGCCGCGAAATTAACAATAGTAGCCCGCGAAATTTAAGAAATTTTGCCGCGAATTTCCATTGTCCCTACATATGAGCTTTACTGGGCATTTTCTAATGAATTTAATCATCTATTAATTTTGGGTTTAGATTTGAGGCTTTCTCCAGAAGGTACGCCATTCAACAAAGCTTGAATGGTTAACATCTGGCTGACGTTTCCTTATCATTGCTACAGGTTTCTGATAAACATTCGGCATGAGAGCATCTTATAGCATAGTCACATTGATGTGCTCTTGTTAAGTCATTGGAGCAATCTTATTGGATTATAGGTGTAATTATTCAAATTTTCGATATATGTCGCGAAAAATTGTTAAACAATGAATGACACTATAGCAAAAGAAGCAAGGAGATGACAATATTTATGGAAATGCAATTCGCGCCACCGCAAACACGCAGTATCAATTCGCACAAAATTGATGTATCTGCAAAATTCCGCGGAACTTTTTCGCAAATTTCGTTTCGTTTCGAACAATACCGAGTAAATTTGGATTTCGTATCGATCTCACGAAACATTTTTGAATTTCGTTTCGTTTCGTACCGCATCGTATCAGAAATTTTATATTTCGTTTCGTTTCGTTTCGCTTTGAAAAAATCCCATACCGCATACTAATTGGAGATAACTTGAGAACAGTAGTGGACAATCTTTGGATATCAACACTAAAATTTATTGACATTGATGTGAAAAAATTACATATTTTCAAAAAAAAATCTAAAAAATGTCAATCCATGATAACTTTTTCCAACGTTCAAAAAGTACCAATGTTTAAATAGTTTGTGAAGCATTTACATAGTGTTAGTGTACGTTCAAAATTTCATTCAATTCGGTTCACTGGTTTCCGAGATATGACAGCTCAAAAATGAGTTGTCTAAAAAATAGTGTTTTACCCAAACGGTTCTAACTTTGTGAAACATTAATCAATCGAGCCCAAATTTGTACCATAGATGCACATATAATAGGCTGACAAACAGTCAAAATTTGAGATTTTTATGCACTCTATGAAAATTTATAGCATGTTGAACTTTTTTGCGAGAGAAAAAAAGTTGCCTATCCCAAACATTTTGGCCATCCCCTTAGAGGTTTTTACTTGCTAGATCCCGCTCGTGGCCCAGTGTGCACTGGTTGCAAAACCGAATCACGCAGCTTCGCGATACATCACATCACATTATCCTGACCGGAACACCAGCGAAATCGAAGAAATTATGGCCCCGAGAAAATGCCCATTTAAATTTCTAAACACTTTTCACGCACTTGTCATTGAATCCCTGCCGGATGGCGTAGCACCACTATTCGGCCGGCCGAAATGAAAAAAAAAAAAAAAAACGCGAAACCGAGAAAAAACGTGACAGGCGATTTATAAACACCACTCGCGCGCACCGCCTCCTGCGATCCTCCTTTCGAGGGCACAAATATCTTCGTAAATAAAACCAGCGCACTAGATCTTCTTATTTTAAGCTTATTACAAGCAAGAAGAAGAGCAAGAACAGAATAATAAAATGCACTGTTGTTTGAAGCTTGCTTCTTGAGATTTGTGCATTTGAAGTTCTGATGCACTGTTCAAACGGGATCTCTAGACGTTTGTCCTTAAGTACTTCCTTAGAGAATCGTTGTACCGTCAAACGGGGTTACTTGCAACAGCGGTGTAACTTGAAACACGATGACATACACTAAATGTGAATCATTTTCTAATAATAATGAAAACTAGTATGCCCTACTATTTCGGTTATAGAGATTATGTGTATCAAAGATCGATTTAGTAAAAAATTAGCTTTGTTTCTTTGTTTATGGTTTAGCTACACTGTTAAAACGGATTGCTCATTTTATGCCATAAAAACAAGTATGAAAATCGTGATGACCTTGCTTGCAGTTAGGGTACCTAATAGTAAGCTTAGCTAAACGATAAAAGTTTGATAAACTTATCGACTAAGTAATGCAAAAAATCATTATTATATTCGACAACCACTGTGGGGTAAACTGCAACAGTTGAATTTGACGAAACCTTCTATTATTTATCTTCATTTCACGATATATTTGACAGAAATAATCGAAATGGATTATTTATTGATTACGTAACGCGGTTATTTTCAAATGACAATTCATTTTTTACATTTTTTTTTGCACATGACCTTCAAACATTGTTAGGAAATACCACATTTTGAAGTTTCATTCATGTTTCACCATGTTAAAAGTTCAATTTTTGTTTTTGAACGCTGTAAAGCAATCACCAACATCAATTCTGAATGGAAGGAGTAAATTATTTCAGTTTAATACCCAAATTAGCGAGTTTGACATATACAAAGTAGAATAGGTGTGTTTCAATCATGCAAATTTAGCAGAAATTGCCAAACACCACTTCAAACTGAACTACTTGAAGATGACTCACTCTACCTTTTCAAGAAATGACAATAATCATTGTTGACATTTTGTAATGAGTGCTAAGTCACGAGAATCATATATATATTTTGTGTTTGAGTGACGTGAGACATGTTGCTAAACGATATACTCTCGCTTGCAATAACTATCAATCCTTTCATGAAAAATAATATGTCAATTGGTTAGTGTACATCTTTTCATGATATGTTTCATGCATAACATCAAAAATTTACAATACGACTATATACTAGAATGTTAGTGCTGTTTAATGATAGCTAACTTGGCTTCATGTCCTATGTTGCAAGTTACCCCACAGATGGAGAAACTTGCAACAAGCATGTATTTCGCAACTCCTGATTAGGTGGCAACGTATTTTGGTAAACCAAGTGCTGCATAGTATTCTACTCGGGGTAATTAGCGTACACGATGCTTCACAGGATGTTTCAAATGTTTAGATTTTCAATGATATTGCTTCAAAGTCGAAAAGTGTTGCAAGTTACCCCATTTGACGGTACTTGGCATTCTTCAGGAACTTATACAAGAAAATATCTTTTGATAAACTGCTCTACGATTTTCTTTAGGAATATATTCAGGGACTCCTTTGGAAATTTCCAAAGGAATGTCTTCAGCAGTTTCTTCAAGAATTCCTTCAGAGAAATCTGCACAATTCTGTTTAGCAGTTCAAACAGTAATTCCTTCAAAGATTCCTGCAAAAATGCACACAGAGTTTCCTTAAAGAATTCCTCAGGGTATTACTAGGGAATCGCGCCAATTGGGCGGTGGCTTCTATATTCGTCTGTTTTCCACTATAACTCAGTCAAATTTGAACCAATTGACACAACTTTTGGAATGTGGTGAGATAGGTATAGTATCTATCCGTGAACAACATTTCAAGTCAATTGGTTCAAAATTGACTGAGTTATAGTGGAAACCAGACGAATATAGAAGCCACCGCCCAAGTGGCGCGATACCCTATTTGTATTTTCTTAAAAAAATTTCCAGAAAAAAAAATCCTTGGAATTTTTACATCAATTTCTTCAAAAATTTCTTAAGATATTTACGGAGCTTTTTGCATTTGTATCTTCAGATATTCGTGTAGGGATTTTTTTTCAGAAAATTGTCCTTTTTTATTTCTTCAGGATTTTTTCTTGGAATCTTTTAGATATTCTTCCAGGCAGTATCCCACTTATTCAGAATTCGAAATTTGGAAACGTTGAGTAAGCAGCTCTGAATTCTGATTGACAGTATCTTCGTCCCTGCCACACTATATAATTACGAATGTAAAATTCGATTGGCAAAGGAAGCTCTCGTTTACAAACTTTGGAAATGTTAATGATTTGAACATTGAGATGCAGCTTCTGTTCTTGCTGGAGTGAAAAAGTAGTAAAATGTTTCCTCATATATTGATATGTGTTATATTTTCTATATTTTTCATCCTTCAGTGTAAACCGATTTTTTTTGCAATTGAAACTAAACTGCTGAGTTGAACTTCCATCGTCCATTGCTGATCCATTTCCAGTGAATCGTATCGAATTTAATTTTCCATTTCAGTACTGTTATCGCATCCGCTCTCCTCCTAAATCATCCTTTCAAGATGCACTTTGCAGGAGCTTGGAAACGGTTTGAGCCCCCTAATGCAACCAGGAAAAGTAAAGGACATTCTTGTTGTTGATGCTGCTGCTGCTGCTTCTGCTACTGAAGTCCAATGCAGATGCAGTGATCCATCGCATGCAGGTTTGGATTGGGATCACATCAGTCAGTGGATGGGTTGTTGCCGCCTTTATACCAACCAGCCATCCATCCATATGGCATCCGGTTGGTGGTCGTCGTCGTTTGGTGGTGATGAGGATAATTTTTCGGGCAAATCTGTTTGTGAAACCCAGACCAACCAAATCGTGATTTCGTTTGATGTTGGGGTGGCTGTTGGTCCACTGTACACATAGATATGTGTAAGCAATGTACCACATACAGTTTGGTTTGATGAAATGATGACGGTCCTGGGTCCTTTCGGAATGCATCCAGTCAGAAGGCATACCGCAGATTATTCACGGGTCCTTTGATCTGGAACTTGCTGGCTGGTTGGGAAAGGGTGGGTCGGACAGGTCAGAGGGACGAAGAAGGGGTTTTACTTGTATTACATAATGTTTATTCACATTCTGTTAGATACGTTTTTGTTGTATTTATGAAGTTCACAGCAATAATGTTACAGACTATTCATTAATATTTATTTTTTATGATAATAAAAAAACTGTTACAGTTAGTTGATTTGAATTGGAGAGTGCTATTTTTCTTAAACCTCGAGCGATCGCGCTGTTGTATTTTGTACAACGCGTTGAAAAAATCTCGCTTTTTGTATTCTGCTTTAACGTGGCGCTGGGGCGGAGGTAGCCAACCGTGTGAGTTACGGAAGGTCAATACTAAATATAGTAAAAAAAAGCTTTGTTAATACTGTATGTGTATCCTGTTTCACCATACTATACCGTAACATATTATACCTTGCTCTTGATTTTTAACCCTAGTTCATCTCGGGACCCACGCTTTACTTCCCTTCCGTAGAAAGAATCCACATTTTAGTGAGTATGTCGGGAGTGGGATTCGATTCCAGGTCCTCGGCGTGATAGTATTGGGTTCTAACCACCACACCAGGTCCGCTTCACATGGTATATGTTGAAAACGTTGCAAAATTATGTGATGGGATGATATTATTTACCTGTGCGTCGCATTCAATGCAAGGTCGCCAATACTGGTATTTCCCACAATCTCTTTGTGCTGGAACTTTCGCTTTAATTTCACTATTTGCATTGCGCTTCATCGATCTAGAGAGGAGCGAGACCTTATCAAATTATGCGCACAATAGACCAAACCCTTTCTGCTGCTTTCGGTAGGTAGGTAGAGCGCTCGCTCTATTATCTCGCAATCATCGTTGTACCGAAACGTGTCCCTTTTGTTTGACTTTCTCAAACAGTCCTCCGTGCTTGCATGTGCCTACCAAGAAGGTTCATTTCAATTCCATCCAGCCAGCGACGACGACGACGACGACAACTATGACGACACCGGGGTGACAGGGCCTGAACCCATTGTGACCTTTTGCTTCTTCTGCTGCATCGATTTGGTGCTGTATCGCTTTCAATTTAACAGCGTGAGGGTATGTGATGCGAATATTTTATAAGCTGATTCAGGAATGAAATAAACGAAACTTATCATTAAAATATTCCTAATGGAAATGTTTCAGAGTGGTTTCGTAAGGATTCTAAACAGACTCAGAGAGTTTATGAGGTGTCTTCGGGGCTCAGTGAGTTTCAAGTCATTTTTGAATGTTTTAAAGCATTTCTGTGAATGTCAGAAGGCATCAGGAGGATTTCCACTGGATTCCAGGTGCATTCAAGCCGTTTCGATAGAGTTTGATGGAGCTTCGGTAGAGTTTGTGACAAGGCTACAAGGGTCTCAGGGGTTGCAAGGCGTTTCCGTAAATTTCAGGGGATTAGGGGGACTCTATGGAGGCTTAAGTAGAGGTTATGAGCAGTAGGCCTGTCCAGCTTTTCAAAAATTTTCTCTGATTCTCAAGTCCACCCCCATATTTTGATTGGCATCCTAAAAGAAGTAACTGGTCAAAATTTCAGCCAAATCCATTGAAATTAAGAGGTGCATCAAATCAATTTTGTGTTTTTCGACTATTTTTGAACTTCAAAAAATCATAACTACACTAAAACATGTCAAAACTTAATTCTTTTGGCAGAAATTTAAAGCTATACTTGTTTGCTACAACTTCTCCGAACAACGTGTGCCAATAACATTGAAGGAAAGATGTGTAATTATCACATTTGTAATCAGAAAAATCTTAAAAAGTTGATTTTTTGATAGATTTTGTTCTGGAATACCCTAATATACGTAATAAGTTGGATTTTTTAAAACGGCATCATATTCTCCAATGTTTTTTGGTTATTTGCTTTTTTGGCACCAATGCTGTAGGAGTTGAGCAAAAATTACTAAAATTCGTGAAAGCCAAATGTGGCCTAAAAACTAGCTTTTCGGGTGCAATCACGCTTTGGCGCGCAAAAAGTGGCATCGCGTCAGCACTGATATGATAGCCAACACCTGTCATCGCGCTTGTTTGTTATCACCCGTGGTAGGGGGTAGCCAAGGCAAACTACTAGGAAGCAAAGCTACTACGTTCAGTACAATTTCGCGCCACAACGTGATTGCCTCCAAAAAGCTAGTTTTTAGGCCACATTTGACTTTCACGAATTTTAGTAATTTTTGCTCAACTCCTACAGCATTAGTGTCAAAGAAGCAAATAACCAAAAAACATTGGAGAATATGATACCGTTTTGAAAAATCCAACTTATTAAGTATATTAGGGTGTTCCAGAACGAAATCTATCAAAAAATCAACTTTTTAAGGTTTTTTTGATTACAAATGTGATAATTACACACGTTTCCTTCAATTTTATTGGCACACGTTGTTCGGAGAAGTTGTAGCAGACAAGTATAGCTTTCAATTTCTGTCGAAATTAAGTTTTGACATGTTTTAGAGTAGTTATGATTTTTTGAAGTTCAAAAATAGTCGAAAAACACAAAATTGATTTGATGCACCTCTTAATTTCAACGGATTTGGCTGAAATTTTGACCAGTTACTTCTTTTAGGATGCCAATCAAAATATGGGGGTGGACTTGAGAATCAGAGAACATTTTTGAAAAGCTGGACAGGCCTAATGAGCAGTCTGCGAGGATGTCATGTGAGTTTTATGACGAGTTTTAGGATATTCAAAAAAATCTGAGGTGTTTCAAGGCGTTCCGAAACATTTCAAGGGGTCTCTTAGGTAGAAGCGGTATCGATAGAATGAAGCCTACGGAGATCTCAGAGAACTTTCTAAGGGTTTTAAGACGTTTCAAAGCGCTTTGCGAGATTTCAGAGAGTCTCAGTAGAGTTTGAGGGAAGTCTAGGGTGTCTAACAGAGTTGCACTGTTATACTTACCTTACCGATCAGGCTAAGGCCGGGGTGGCCTCAGCTGTACATAGTAGCCGTCTCCATTCCACTCGGTCCATGGCTGTTTGTCTCCAGTTCCGCACTCCAGTTCCGCAGATCGTCCTCCACTTGGTCGACCCACCTAGCTCGCTGCGTTCCACGTCGTCTTGAACCGGTCGGATGACTCTCGAGAACCATTTTAGTCGGGTTTCTATCCGACATCCTGATGACGTGACCCGTCCACCTCAGCCTCCCGATTTTCACGGTGTGGACGATGGTTGCTTCTCTCAGCGGCTGATGCAGCTCGTGGTTCATTCGCCTTCTCCAAGTCCCGTCTTCCATCTGCACTCCGCCGTAGATGGTACGCAACACCTTCCGTTCGAAAACTCCAAGGGCGCGTTGGTCCTCTGCACGTAGGGTCCATGTTTCGTGCCCATAGAGGACGACCGGTCTAATCAACGTTTTGTAGATGGTTAACTTCGTGTTACGGCGAACTTTATTCGATCGTAGAGTTCTGTGGAGTCCAAAGTAAGCACGATTTCCTGCCGCAATGCACCTCTGAATTTCTCTGCTGGTGTCGTTGCTGGCGGTCAACATCATCAGCGAACCAAGCAGCTGAAAGGACTTCGTGAAAATCGTTCCACTCGTGTTTACACCGCTCTCCTTATTATACCCTCTAAAGCAATGTTGAAAAGCAAGCACGAAAGGCCATCACCTTGCTGTAGCCCTTTGCGAGATTCGAAGGGACTCGAGAGTGTCCCTGATACTCGAACTACGCACATCACTCGATCCATCGTCGCGTTGCCATGATTAATCGTATCAGTTCATCCGGAAATCCGTATTCGTGCATAATCTGCCATAGCTGTTCTCGATCGATTGTATCATACGCCGATTTGAAATCGATGAACAAGTGATGTGTGGGCACGTTGTACTCGCGGCATTTCTGCAACACCTGGGGGATGGCGAACATCTGGTCCGTTGTAGCGCGTTCACCCATAAATCCAGCCTGATATTGCCCCACGAACTCTCTTGCAATCGGTGATAGACGGTGGCATAAAATTTGAGAGATTACCTTGTAGGCAGCGCTCAGTAGTGTGATCGCGCGATAGTACCCGCAATCCAACTTATCGCCCTTTTTGTAGATGGTACACACGATACCTTCCATCTACTCCTCCGGTAATACTTCCTCCTCCCAAATCTTGGTTATGACCCAGTGTAGTGGTCTCACCAGTTCTTCTCTGTTTTAGTAACTCGCTAGGTAGTTGATCTGCTCCAGCGGCTTTGTTGTTTTTCAACCGGCTAACCTCCTCTTCAATCTCTTGAAGGTTAGGGGCTGGAAATCTTTCGTCCTGCGCACGTACTCCTAGATTTGTTACCGCGCCACCTTCAGTGCTTGCAACATCGCAATTGAGGTGCTTATCGTAATGCTGCCGCCAACTCTCGAACACCTCACGCTCGCTCGTGAGAATATTCCCGTGATTATCTCGGCAAATGTCGGCTTGTGGCACAAAGCCTCTGCGCGAGCAGTTCATCTGGGTTGAAAGTCTCTTAAATAAAGACAAATCAATCAGCTCTTCCATCGCTTCGCGATCTCGTTCTTCCTGCTGGCGCTTCTTCATCCGCTCATTCGCTCTCGTACGGTGTTGCAGCATTCTCGCCCATGCTGCATTCTTCTCGTTTTTCAACTGTTCACATTCGCCGTCGTACCAGTCGTTTCTGTGATTCGTAGTCGCGAAGCCTAGTGCTGTAGCCGAGGTACTACCTACGGAGAATCGGATGTCCCTCCAGCCATCTTCAAGTGTAGCTGTGCCAAGCTGCTCTTCCGTTGGTAGGGCCACTGCTAACTGCTGCACGTAATCTTGAGCCACTTCTACGTTACGCAGCTGCTCGAAAGGTTGTTAAGCGATACATTATCGACAGTTAACTCAACGCAAACTTGATAACGATAAAGGTTGCTCGATAATCTCTCGATAACGATAACCAAACGATTAATCAACACGAAGATCAACGTACCTTCGATAATTTTGCGATAAATCTAGTTACCCTAGAGACGGCATCAACAACGGTTCAGATCGCGAAGAAAATTTTCTGGAGACGTTATCGAGTCAATAATTTCAACAGTTAACTGTATCGCCGATGACAAATCCGTCTGAAGACTTTATCGTTATCGACGATAAACGATAACAGACGTTAACTTTATCGGCGATAACGATAATTTATCGATTAACAACCTTGTGCTCGATGTTGAGCCGCGGCGTTCGACTTCGACGCGTGGTGATAACTGTCGAAAGTTTTGAGCGCATGCATACGACGACTTAGTAGTGATCCGAATCTATATTCACACTGCGGTATGTGCGGACATTGGTTATATCCGAAAAGAATTTACCGTCGATTAGAACGGGGTCGATTTGGTTTTCTGTTTGATGGTCGGGTGATCTCCAGGTGGCTTCCCGAATAAAAAATACAGTAGAAAAACCGAACGTTGTATTGTAACAGTACTATTTAAAACCATATTTTTACAATAGACACTACTGTAAAAATAAAAATACAAAAACAATAAAATGTAATGTAAACACCATACAGTAAATTGTAAATAAGATTTTTACAATATACTATACAGGTGGTTAAGTATCGTAACAATATAAAAAAATATTTTTCTCCATATATATTTTTTTGCAAAACCATACATTATATTGTAAATGAATTGTTATAAATACTGATACGTGGGTTTTAATAAACCGTACATTGTATGGTTCACATATGGTTTCAAACAATAAAATGTACCGTAAATATATTGTTTTTAATTGTAGTTTCAGTACTGGTTATACATTTAATTAAATGGTTTTGGAATGGTTCTCTTTTGTTATGTTGTATTGGTTTACATAACATAAACCATATAATGTTATATTATCTTGTCATTTTCCTCCTGTTAATGACATCTCAGGCTTACTAGCATTATGAGATACGCTTTGGGAATTCTCCAGAATGTTTTGGATAACCCTTCATATATTGGATCGCCCACGTCCAAGTCTGAGTCGAGGTCTGAGTAGTCTCTGATTGCATTAACAGTTGAAGCGCAGACAGACGTTCAAGTTTGACTCAGCAGCTTGTGTAAAAAACATGGCCGCCACAAATTGCCAAGTGGCAATTAGCGAACAGATGGCGTTAGCGGCGTTCATATACATGTGCGTTGCGACCAACAACTGTCACCACAGTCGTCTTCCAGCCGGATGGCGGGAAAAGACCGCACGTGTTGCACGCTAATAATGTTTCCACATAATTTGTGCAGAGTAAATGACTTTTATTTAATGTCTAAAATCTTTTGCACAAATTAGCGCAGGACTCTTGTAAAATATTTTACACATTATTACTTTTATGTTACATAGATTTGCTTGAATAAAATTGCATTTGGATGAACTTCACTCGCATTGGGAAATCTTTGTGAATGTGACGCAAATGTAGGAATGATTTTGACAGTGTTTGTTTTGATTTTATTTTTCGGTGGGTGGTGAATTGGGTGGTAAGTAAGCGGCTGGAAGCACGTGGTTTCTCAAACTGTCAACTGCTCGCGACTGCACTGTGGCAATCGGTTGCCTAGGTGTCGCTAGTGAAAATTTACATAGAAAATTTGAATAAATTTGTTCGAGCTAGAACGTCTGTCTGCGGTTGAAGCTTAGGCTCCCATGCCCCACCAGCCAGATAACTGGGTTTCGCAAACTAAGCATTATTTGTGGCAACACTTTGAGCGGCATGATGGAACTATGCCGAGCGCGCTAAGTATTATTAGACCACTAATGTAGTTGCATGAAGTGGGTGACGAGGTACATAAGTATCATTACAGCGTGCTTAACCGTTATTGCAATATTGAGGCTCCAGTTTGACTAAAGTTTGAAATACACGGAAATACATAACAACTCATGAGAAAACTGTCAAGTTCGATTCAAGTACAAGTTAGGTTAAAAAGCGAACCCGCAGACTAACCTATATTAAAAGTCATTTCAGTGTTCAGTCCAGTCCATGTGTTAAAGATGGCTCTACGTCAAAGATAAAGTTTGTCAATCGCATTTGATTCGATTGGGGTCGAAGGCAAGTTCACATGAGAGAAGAGGAGAAAATTCCCCTAAATGCAAATACAGAAATAATAGTGTTGAACTCATCCACTGATTTACGATAATCTGACCTGCATCATTCCGGGTTGGCCTACATTCGTATTTCTCTCATCGCACTCTACACACCTAGCCCGCCATATCTCTTGGACCCCTGCTTGGACCTGCAGTTCTTAGAATAGGACATTTGGTTTACCACTGATTTAAACATGTTATTGATTTTCAATTGATGTTTCAACTTATTCACTTTTTTCTCTTTCCTATGAAAGCTTTCCTTTGCATCAAAAAAGTCACAAACATCAACATAACAAAGCACGGAAAAAATGTTAAACTGAATAAATCTGGTGTTCGATTTGAATAGGTCGAATCTGCATATGAATCACAGCAAACATACGACCTATTCAAATCGAACACCAGAAATAATTAAAAATTCACGGAAAAATGTTTCGGAAAAGTGAATAGTTCAAACGTAAGAAAAACAGTATAATATATTGTTACATAAAAATCCAATGTAAATGTATAGTATAGCGAACCATTTCATCACAATACACTTTATTGTAGCTGGTACACTGTATGGTGCAGAAATGGTTTTCACCATACACCCTATGGTTAGTTTTTATACGGGTTTGTGGATGTCTTTGCGGGGTAAGAAGGTGCTTTGGATTACCATACCACGGGAGGCTGCAAAGCTTACGCATCGCTGGCTGCAAAGTTCACGGTCATGGGCCATGCGTTTTTCTCAAGAACCGAATGTTTGAAAACTTTCGGTTGTTTTTTTTGTGGCTGCGGGGTTTTCAGTGGGGGTCTGCGAAGGCCACTGGGGCGTTCCAGGGTGTCTCAGAGTCATTTCAGGGTTTCTCAGGGGTTCCAGGTGAAGTTCCTGGGGGTCTCAGAAGTGTTTCAACGGGGGTGTTTCCATGGGGTTATAAAGGGATCCAGAGGAATTCTCAGGATGACTCAGGAGCATCTCAGACATCCTCATGAGGTTCCAGAGGGAGGGGATCCCAGAGTTATTTAAGGATGTTTCAGGGAATCTCAGGGGTGTTTGGGGGTTCTCAGAGAGTTTGAGAGTGATCTCCAGAGGTCCCATGGGCATTTCAGGGAATTTTAGGGGCATATCAGGAATTCTCAGGGAGCTCCAGGTGGTCTCAGTGGAGTTCTAGGAAGCCTCAGGGGCAGTGAAGAGAATTTTCAGCCAAAAGAGGCACATGTAATGAATAAACAATTATTACTTATTCAAAATCGAAACTGTTTGGTGATAGAACAGCAGCGTTGCAGTGGTTACCGACTTCAAGTTACCGCTTGAATCACTTCAATATAAGACCAGCTCCACCGGTGTTGGTCCGGATTACTAAAATGGCCATTACTCCGAAACGCCTTGACCGATCTGAACCGTTTTCACAAGTAAACATTGCGGTAAAATTCCCGTTGGATTTGGCATAAAATCGTTAAAATCCAGGCCGATGGAAAATGCCTCAAAAGTAAGTGATTTTTTTTGTATACAGACATACATACATACACACACACACACACACACACACACACACACTCATACACATGCAAGACATCACTTCCATTTGTCGAACTGCGTTGATTGTTCCACATATGTGACTTAACCCTCCGAGCCTTCTATCGATACATCGTTTATTGAGTGAACAAATACCTTCTGTACTCTTTGGTGTACGAGAAAGGCAAAAAGGTTTCAAGGTTCATTACAGTCAGGTCTTTTTTACGCGGTTTTCATTTACGCGGCCGCGTAAACGAAAACTCCAGGCAAAAAAAAATCATCGTCTTATTTTTGCATGATTCGTCGAGAATTGGTGAGACTTTTTTTACGCGGTTTTTTTTTTGAATTTTGAACTGAGTTTTTTTTACGCGATACGTACCCCCGTGTCAAAAAACCTGACTGTATAGTTTAACGAGGGGTCTCAGGGCGATTTTCTTTGGGAATTCAGTACGTTTCAAGTGATTTCAGGGGGTTTCAATAAACTTTAGTCTATGACATGGTTTCCCAAACTGTGGGTCGCGACCCCCCAGGGGGGTCGCCAACCTTCGTTCAGGGGATCGCGAGGGACAGTCGAATAGTTTACTGTAACAGACAACAAATGAGGGATTTTCTATGGGGGGTCGCGAAAAGTACGTTCGCTGGGAAAAAAGGGTCGTGCACCTAAAAGTTCGGGAACCTATGGTCTATGGGGAACTTAGAGAGGTTTCTTGAGAAGTTTCAAGATGTTTAGGAGGATTTTGAGGGGTTCAATGGAGATTCCTAAGGGGTTTCAAGTACTTTCAAGGCATTTTTAGAGATTAAAGTGAAGTTTCGTGTTGCCAAAGAGAGCGCTCAAGTAAAATTCCACCTTTTTCCGCAAGTAATTTTGACAACTGATCCAGTATGGGGAGAAACTTTACTTTTCCTTACGGAATAATAGCGCGGACAATTTTTCCGCAAGGAAAAGTGACAGCTCCATTTGATTTGTACGGGGGGCGTTGCGAGTGTTACACTTTTTCCCTTACTTGTCATCTGCGAACTGCACAAGTAATTTTAAAGCGGAATCATTACTTGACCATTACTTGTCCTATCTTTTTGCACAGTACGTACGAAATGGAAACTAGCCATAAAGTGGGATTTCAGGAAAATTTAAGATGAGTTTCTAAAATGTGTTTCATGACGTTTCATGGGTTTTCATAGGGGTTTCCTTAGACATCCTTCTGCTCGAACTTCAATTCGCATCAAACCCCTCAACTCCCTCTCTTGATAAAATCATTTTACATACCGCATACCCTTACAACACAGGGAACCATCTAATGCGCGAGAGTGAAAGAGAGCGAACGAGAGACAGATAGATCGATTGCATACAAATCCGATAGATCATCCGATAACTGAGAATGGGAAAACCGAGCAGTAGTGGAGCCCAGCACTGTATCCAACAACTCTACAGTCGACAGCAAACCCGTATTGGACGATAATTAACATGAATTTCAATTTCAATTAAACTTTGCCGAATAACCCTTTTTGCATACAATTAATGACTTTGGGTAGTAGTGTGTCGCATGGGGCTGTCAGTTGAGTGTCTTGCTGCTGTTGCTGCTGCTACTAGACGGCCGACAACAACGGTGTCAGCATGGCAGCAGCAGCAGCAGCAGTAGGCAGACCTTAATTGAAAATACGAAACAAACAGAATTTTAACTAGATATTTGCTCACCTCTGCGGAGCTTCCGTACGTGTGTTACGGCTACACGGGACGGGTAACAATCAGTGTTCAGCACACTGACTGTCTCCTCGAGTCGACCTATCGACGAGGAGTGTGTGTGCAATTATTGCTGGCAATGACTACCGTTGTTCAAGACGGGCGGTCTTCGGTTGGTTAGGCCTTTATATTAATGAGAGTTCATAAAATGTGGAAGACAAGTTTCCAGAACGGTCAACGGTGACGTTGACGACAACTTTAACGAGGATGGATGTCGTCAATGAGCCGCATTGTTTGCTGATGGTTTGCTTGGTCATATAGTAGATTGAACGTGCTTTCTGGAAATTAGGGTCACAAATGTAGTTCAACGGATGCAACGTTGCATTCAGATTGTTTATTCAGAAGTTTCTGTGAAATTAAAGTACATAGGTGCTCGGAAATATCAATTTCAGTTGAATCACACATACTATACTATATATAAGGCAATGACGACTTTTCGCGATGGGGGTGACAGCCAAAAGTGTAAACACAATGTGAGTACAACTTAACAAAGTTTCGTCAAGTGTCGTTGGTGCTTAACAAATTCCTTTGTGTTCAACTGTCACCCCGATCATCGGATGTCAAAAATACACGGTAAACAAAAAAAAAATCAGCTGATCGCATGTTACGGGAACAAGAGGTCATTGCCGATATCTATAAGCAGCTCACAACTCAGGGTTGGTGTGAATCAGCTGTAAGCTGAAATATTTATTTTAATAAGATTTAGGTTTACATAATTATACCACGACTTACAACAATCGGTATCGGAACGTATTTCACGGTAAACTTCTTGTTCGTGTTACGTTTTAGTAGTTCATCTGAGATTTTAGGTTAGAATAGTAAATATAAGCTAACACTAGGTATTCTAAGAATAACTTACGATCTGTGTTATAGAGAGTTTATTTCGACAGTAATTTTGAGACTCTCTTAAGCTTATTCTCCTTTGGAGTTTGCTTCAGCAATTTTGTTTGTCCATGTTTATCGGAATTCTTTTAGCATTCTTTTTTTCCTAAATTTCTACGCTCATTGCTCCAGCAATTTCTTTTGCGGCTTTGCTTTTTTTTTACTCTGCAAATTTCTTCGCAAATTAGATTATCAATGTCATTGGAGTCCTTTGTGGGTTTTCTTCTAGGATTCTCTTGACCATTCCATTGAAAAATGGTTTGATTACTTTCTTCTAAAAGTGCTCATCAGACAATTTGTTCGCATTTAATTCTAGGCTACCTCTAGGCATTCCTGGATTTGTTGCTTTTGCAATTTCTTAAACAATAGCTTTGTAAATATCTGCGAAAACTTGTTCAGGATTTTTTTTAACCCTTCCTTGGAAAATATCTAAGGCAATTCTTTTGGTAGTTTCTTCAGGTATTACTTTTGTTTGGACATTCCTTCAGCATTTTTTATCCTTCTGCAGTTTTTTTTTGTAAATTCTAATTCGGCAATTTCTTTGAGGGTTTTTTCAACAATTCCAATTTTGAAAGTTTCTCTGGAGTTTTTTTTTATTATTACCTTCTGAAATTTGTTCGGAAATTTTTTTATTTTAATTTTTGAATCACTTAACCTAATTTACATCTTTTTTGTCCACTAGGGCACTGCGTGAGCGGTTCCAATTGGCAGCTGCACTTACACTTTGTACAGCGTCTAAATGTATTCTATTTAAATTCCACTAGGGTATTGGTTCCTTTCTTAAGCATGTGGCTCCTATTTTCATCATACGAAAAACAATGGATTGAAGCACTGTTTGTTTTGTTTTTTTTTTATTTTTGTATTTTTTGTTAGAAGTGAGCATTCATGAAAACAAAAAGAACGGAATCAATCGGTGCCGTAATCGCTTGTTTTCGAATAGGATGAATATGGGAGCGTGAGATTAATGATGGAACACATACCCTATATCAAACTGGTTGCTTTTGCGCTTGTCTACCCTGTCCTGGTAGAATGATGATGAGCACGAGGATGTTGATGTGTGATTCTTATTTTTATTCCAGTCCGAATGGGAGGTCCTTTTGAGTTGCCGTTAGCCAATTTCCAAGTTTCCGGGTCCGTTAAAGCATGCAAAGCGGCGGCGGCGTAATCGGCGTGATCAATTTTTTTTTCAATGTAGTGCTATTTTTCGCCATTAAAAACTGTCAATGAAAAATAAATTGTTTCTTGTTCCTAAAGTGAAATTTTCATCTACTTGATGTGGAAGGTTTAAACGTATGAAAATCGAAGGTTCCAATAAAAACAATTCTTATAAAAATTATACTATAAATTTTAGAGAGAATCCTTGAGGACGATTACCAGGAAATTTGTAAAGAATTCCTCTAGATAGAACTTCACAACGTCGCACGACTCTTCTAAGGATATCCTTTTCTTATACTATTAAGGTATGCACACAGCAAAATCTAGCCACCGCATTTTGGATAGAAATTTCTTCATTTTCAACGAATCGTGGCAATCTCTGGCGCAAATGAAAGCTTATTGTGTAAGGAATCGAAAAATATTTACTTCGGGATATATTTTGACATTGTGTTTAAAATAGAGTCAAGGGAACAAGAAGTCCTCGAAAAGTTTTTGCACAAACGTGCTGAAAATCTGACAATGTACATTAAAGCGACCGTCCCCGCAGACCTAAGTTAGCTTTCAAGTATTCGGTTCTATACATCATTACAACCTGGAAAGGTTGCAGATCAACTTAAGAGTAAGAAAAAATCGAAGTTTGGCAAGAAATACATAGTTTGGTCAACAATATGAATTTGTGGTTTGAAAAACCGAACTTTTAGAAATACATGTACAGCAAATCATCTTTTTCACTACGGGAAATGTCGGGAAAAATGGCTGGCACCCCTTATTCAAAAGCTTACATATTGTGTATTGATTTGAATTGATTTTTGTCCCCTGTTTTTGGCGGAGAATGCTTGCGTCTGTATGCAGAAAACTATGTAGAAATTGTACTGCATTTTTCCAAAAAACGTAAAATCTCATACACTTCAAAACTCAACCCAATTGAAAACTATTGAGTACCCGTGAATTGGAACCTTCAAAAAATGTCAAGAACGACAGCTTTCATCGAAAAATAAGATTGATTTTGACACAAAAGTGGTAAAAATTTCTTGGCATGCGGTCGAAGGTACTGTGCAAAACTTTACGGAAGAACTTTAGCTCAAAACTCGAGATGACGGATATAACAAGTCAAATCAGCAATGTCTTGATTTTGATTTAAAGTAAATTAATGCTTTTTTACGATGAATTGCTTTTGGTTTGGGAACAAATTGGAATGAATTATCACTGCTTGATTTTCTTTGGCCAGATTTTGCTGTGCGCATACCTTAAGACCAGTGCTGAGTTCTGTTAGGGTTCTTTTCAGGAATTAATCCAGGAATTCTTTCAGGCGTTTCTTCAGGAATTTCTCCAGAAAATTCTCAATAGATTCTTCTGTGAGTTCCTCCAGAAGCTTCATAGAAGATCCTCAGATGTTCCTCCACGGGTGGGATCGTGAACTTCTCCAGAGATATATAGAAACCTCCCTCCAGGGGCTTTTTCAGATTTTTTTCCGATGAATCTTAAAAATCTCTCCGGAGATTCTTTCAGGAATTCCTTTAGAAATCACTTCAAGGTTTTTTTTCTTGCCGTTTCTCCAAGAATATGTCAAGAAATTCTTCTTGAAATTACTGCACAGCATTCTTCTGTTTTCCACGCATAGCTTCAGAGATTTCTTCAAAAAAAAAAAAAATCATATTTCTAAAATTTTATTTTGGCGATTCATTTAAAAATACTTCACAAGTTCCTCTAGGGAAATCGTATCAGGGAATTTTATCCACTAATCCCATTCAGGCATTGCGTAAAAAACTCTTTGAAGAACCCAGAAGTATCTCCAGGAGTTCTTTCAGGGTTTGTTCCAAATCATCTTTCAAAAACTCAGTAGGAGATTTATTCTGCATGGATTCCCGAAAAAAATTGGATTCCTTCAGAAATTTCTTCATGATTTAATTCAAAAAATTCTCAAAGATTTCGTTCAGAAATACCTTTAAGGATTTTCTCAGAAACTTCTCCAGGAATTTCCTTATATTTTTCCATAAATTCTACTAGAAGTTCCCCCAACGCCATCTTGGTTGTTTATTTCCTAACCCTCTGTTGGAGAAATGAAGCCAATGCGTCCAATTAACTGAACTTTTGTGACGAATCTCAGCACGAAACCCAAAAAATTAGTGAACCCCAGGAGCTCCTCCAACAATTATTACTGAAACAGGTCCAGTAAAATTATATCTCATCAGGAATTTTTTGAACATTTCTATAGAAATTTAACCCTCGAAGAATAACTCCAACATGGTTTATGTAATTTCATAAAATACTTCTGTTAATGTCTGTGGAGGAATATTTCAAAGAATTCTCGGGGGAATCTCTAAAGGAAACCCAGGAAATATTTCTGAAAGAACCACAGGAGGAATACCAAAAAGAAAACTTCTCGGTATTTCTTCGGTAACCCCTGACGAAATTTTCTATGGGATTCCTGGAGGACCCTTGGAAGAATTTCCGAAAGAATCAGTGCGCATTTTTTTTAAAATTCTGAAAATCAAAAAAAATATATATAGAAAAATGTTTAAGGTACTCTCAGTGTACCAGTAGCCGCTCATGTTCCAATAGCCACTCAAGAGTGTAGAAAACAAAGTTCCCTGCAAAAATACAATCTTTTTCCACAGATATTCAAAATATACGTGCCGGATTATACACGGATGAAGACAATCATACATATTTATGGCAATAAACATCATTTTCAAGACGGTGAGCAGCTATTGGAAAACGAGTGGCTTCTGGTACACTGACGGTAATCTCTTACTGACATTCATGAAAAATCCATAAATTACTGAAGGAGTCTAAAGTGATATTTTAGAAGGAATACCTTCAGTTTCAGATGAAATCCTTGGAAGATTTTTTGAATAAATTGTTTATCTAATTCCTGAAGAATTACCTGGAGAAATTCTTGAACGAATCCCTGCAGAATTATGTGAAAGTATCTCAAAGAAATTTCCTAAAATAGCTCTAGAAAAAGTGTTGCTAAAAAATGTCTGGAAACTCTCCCTCAGAAACCCTTGGTTGAACTCCTACAATGGTTTATTATTAAATATTTAAAAAAAATATTCAAGAAAAGAACTCTTATCAAATTATATGGAGGATATTCTGAAAAAAAAAATCCAGAAGGTATTTATTAACATATTTTTAAAAGAAATATTGAAAGAATGTCTGGAGAAATACTTCAACTGTAAAGGTTTCTAGAAATTTCCAAAGAAATATATGTAAAACTTTCTAGGAATTAATACTGAAGATATTTCTTAATTTCTTGAAGAAGCCGAGTAACAAATCTTAATTTCAGGAGGAATTTCTGATGAAGTACATGGAATAATATCCGGAGAAACGCATGAAGAAAACTTTGCATGATTTTTTTTTGCAGAAATCACTTATATCTACTGGAATCACTAAACAAAATATAAAAAAAAACTTCTGGAGAATTTCCTTGAGATACTCCGTGAAGAAATTTATACAAGAAGCCCTGAAATCATTTTTAAAGCAACCGATATCGGCGAAAAAATATTCTTTGTCGTTTTCTCATCGGCGTGGAAAATTTTGTTCAGCGGCCTGGAAAAATATATGTGGCGGCGTGAACGTGTAGCCACTACGCCACGAGCCCCGGCCAGTATTCGGCAAATTCTTTGAAATTTTCTTTAGCAATTTCCTTGTGAATTCTTGCGGGTTTATTATGGAAATTTTTTTGGCAGCTCTTTTGAAAATTTCTTGGAAAACTTCATTGTAAATTCCTTTTGTAACTGTTAAGGCGATTTCAGACAGTTTTTGGTAGTTTCTTCGACAATTCTTTGAGAATACCTTAAGTTGGTAATTAGATTTTCAAATATATTTCGTTTCTGACACATTCTACCGTGACGTTACAATGTTACAAAGAAAAGGCGTCATTCTGTCAGATCTTCCACTTTTACTCATAAATTCGACAGTAAACCCTCAATTATTTTTACATATTCGAATTCCTTGTAAAATTTCCATTAAGTGTGATATGTTAAACAGTTAGTGTTCATTGTGAAACTAGGGCCTGAATGAAAGCCTGGAGGAATTCCTGAAGAAGTTCCTGCAGAAATAATAGGAATATGCGTGAAGGAAAGCCTGGAGAAATTCCTGGACACATTTCTGTCAGAATCGCTGGAGGAATTCCTGACGGAATCCCTAGAGGAAAACCGGGATGAAATCTTGGAGAAATGCCTTGACGAGTTCCTCCTGGAAGAACGCCCAGAGCAATTCTTGGAGGAATCCCTAAAGCAATTTCTGGTGGATTCTCTGGAGGAATCCCTGGAGGAATTTCCTGGAGGAATCCTTTAACCCATATCCGCCCAGCGTCCTATTTATAGGACAGATGCCCCGAACGCCCAGCGTCCTATAAATAGGACAGTCCTTTGGGTGTGAATATCTCCAGAATTATGCAAAATTTTAGAATACTTTCTTCAGAGAAGTTGTTCTCCACAACCATACCTTGCTCATAGTGGACAATATAGTATGTGACTGGTTCACCAGGTGGCGTAAACGATGCTGCAAAGAATGCATATTGTCACGATCTGTGAGCATAATTTCCAATGCGAAAAAAAAGTTATTTCCCTGGAATCTTCACAATGGTTAATAATTAACAGTTCATTTCTTCGGCAGAGTTGTTAATCATACATTCCTTAGGATGTGGAGGTGGTTGCAAGGATATTTAAATTCAAGATGGCGGCGTAGGTTCCAAGATGGCGGTCAAAACTCCAGAATATATGCTTTTTAACGACAATGCTTCTTCGGATACTATGCAATATGGGTATCTATCGATCGGGCTTCACAAGTAGAACTCAAAAATGAATATCCGACGCCATTTTGAAATCAAATATGGCGGACCATATCCAATATGGCGGCCATGAAATGGCAGTTTGATCTATAATACCATGCAATATGGGTATCTATCGATCGGGCTTGATGAATAGAAGTCAAAAATCGATATTTTACGCCATTTTGAAATCCAAGATGGCGGACCATATCCTAGATGGCGGCCACGGAATGGTAGTTTGAGCTATGATATTATGCAATATGGGTATCTATCGACCGGGCTTCATGAGTGGAAGTCAAAAAACGATACTTGACTCTGTTTAGAAATCCAAGATGGCGGCCCATATCCAAGATGGCGGCCACAGAAAGAGAGTTTGAGCTATGAAACCATGCAATATGGGTATCTATCGATCGGGCTTCATGAGTAGAACTCAAAAATGAATATCCGACTCCATTTTGAAACCCAAGATGGCGGACCATACCCAAGTTAGTGGCCACGGAATTGTAGTTTGAGCTATAATACCATGCAATATGCGTATCTGAAGGGTAGATGGTAGGGTAGCGGGTAGGATAAAAGGTGGAGCAGACGGTCGGGTAGAGGGTTTGGGTGAATGATAGAGTAGAGGGAGTGGAGTAGAAGATTAGGGTAGAGGATAGGATAGATGGTAGGGAGAAGGGTAGAATAGAGAGTAGGTTTGAGGGTAGGAAAAAATGTTAGGGTAGAGAGTAGGGTAGACGGTACGATTAAGCACAATATAGACTAGAGGGTACGGTAAAGGATATGGCAGTGGTTATAGTAAAGGATAGTTTAGAGGGTAGGGCAAATGGTAGGGTTGAAGGTTATGATAGAGCGTAGGATAGAGGGTTGGAATAAAGGGCAAAGAAGACAGTAAGGTAGAGGCTAGAGAATAGGGTGAAGAATTTAGATGAGATTAGATGAGCTGAGGTTCTTTTTTGAGATACCTTCAGGAATTCTTTCCAGGATTTCTTCAGGCAATCTTCTCAGGTTTATTCCCGAGATTCCTTCAGATATTGATTCCGAGATTGCTGTATGGATTGCTCCGGAGTTCTTTTCAGGGATTTTGGCAGGCGTTGTTGTTTTGGATAATCCTGAAAGGAATCTGTTAGTTATTCTTTTCTGCATTCTTTCAGGGATTTGTGCTGGAATTCCTTCAAAGATTCCTTCCATGATTCCTGCCATTATTCCTTAAGGGATTCCTCCCGAAAAAAAAAATGAAAAAATATATGTTTCTTCCGAGATTGTTTTCAGGCAACCCTAGATCATAGAGACATCTTCTATGGTTCTTGCAGGAATGTCTGCTCAGCTTCTGGCCGGCATTCCTGTCATGATCTTCCTTAGGAATACATCAGGTATTCTTTACGGGATTCCTTAGTTATTCTTTTCTGCATTCTTTCAGGGATTTCTGCCAGAATTGCTTTAGAGAATCCTGAAAGGATTCTTTCAGAAATTTTACCCAGCATTCTTTCACGGATTTCTTCTGGAATTACTTCACAGATTCATTTTAGTATACTTTCAAAGTGTTCTGTCGAAACATATTCAGAGAATCCTAATGGAATTCTTTCTATACGCCGGGATCCTCACTCGGGATTTATACAGCAATTCCTCCCGGGATTTCTCCTGTGATTATTTCAGGGATTCCTACCAAGCTTTCAGTTGAGATTCCCTCAGAACTTTACCAGATATGACTCTCAGAATTCCTTCTGTATATCATCCCGGGATTCATTCGGGGATTTCACATTATCTTCTCTATGTAACTTTGATAGTGCACAGAATAACACCATAAAATTCACATATTGTTCACGAATAAACAATCATGGAGTAGTACAAACATAAGTGGAGAAGCCATGTAGAATATATCTGAAGTTTTATATCAACACATGGAATGATTATGAACCTGGGCGTGTTAGTATAATACCTGTAAATACGAGACACCGAAGACGAATATATAGTTGAGGTCGAAATACGTATCTGTCAAATTAGACAAAATAAATGGAACATTACTTAACACGATTTTCTTTTTAAAATATAAAAAAAACTTCTGAAAAGTTTACGTATGGTGAGTACGTAAAGAGTGTTTGTGGGGTGCTGAAGGAAAAACTCAATTACTTTATTAGAAATAATTATCTGTGGCAAATCTAACTTCTAAAGTAGTTTAACGTTTGCTTATGCCACACATAGTGAGCTCTCTTTATTTGATTTATTAAAAAAATGAGACATAATGAACACTGCAGTCGAAACTACATGCATTGCCTACTTTTAGGCGTTTATCGGGTTATATTTCTGCCCCAATTTATAAGTCCTTTTTCTATTCTTTTTGAGTGGTTATCATCTCTCTCACTTGTTTAGAGCTGCATTTTATCTATACGGATCAGAATATAACGATAGCGTAGAAGTTGTGCTGAAGTAGAACTCAAGAAAATTATCAGATATTGAGGACCTACAATGAAGAATTTTTTTGGAACTACACCATAGACTTCCAATTTTTTCATCAAATCATGCTTATTTTATTGGAACTAGACCTATGATAACAAATTTATTTGAAGATTTAAATTGTGAGACACCTTGGGCGTTAACGGGTTAAAATACTTCTGGACAAATTTTTGTCTCAATCCCTGGAGGAGTTCTTGGAGAAATTCCTGGAGACATGCCAGTAAAAATTATTGGATAAATCTCTTGAGGAATCCTTGGAGAAATTCCTTGGGCAATGCCTACAGGAATATCTGGAGGAATGCCTGCATGAATTTCTGGATGAATCTCTAGAGAATTTCTGAAGGAATGTTTAGAGGAATTCGAACAAAAATCTATAGAGAATTACTCAAGAGTAATCCCTGCACAATTTCCTGGAGGAATCCTTTGCGGATTTCCTGGAGGAATTTCTGGAGGAAGAATCTCAGAAGGAATTCCTAGGGTTTACATGTCACGCTTTTTTCGTGTCTCGTCAACATTTTTTTCCGCGATTCCTATAGTAAAATATTCAGCACTACGCCACTGGAACAATACTTCCGCGAGTGAAAAGTGGGTCCCTGCCACGTTTTCCGCACGATGGTAGTTTTTCTTAGTGAATTGGTGGAGTTGGTGTAGTGCTAACTGCACCCGGTTATAGAAAGCAATGTTTCGTGTGTTGTGCCTGTACTTATATTGTGTAACCGTTTTTCCAATGGGTGATACACAAATTATGTCACGCAAAAATCGATCATTTTCAACACCCACCTCCCCCTCCCCCCTATGTCACACTTTTTGTATGGGACCTCAATATTTTTTGTTTGGATCGTCACGTTCCGCAAAACCCCCCCTCCCCCTAAAAGCGTAACGTAATTTGTGCACGGCCCCTAATTCCGAATTGGTCAGTTTCTGTTTCGTGTTCGAAAGCTCGTCGTTGGTGAGGTCTCGGGGGGTTTCCTATGTAGTGCTTCCATCCGGAGAAGATCGCGATTATTTTGTTGGAAGGGTCTCTCTCTCTCTTCTTGGCGTAACGTCCTCACTGGGACAAAGCCTGCTTCTCAGCTTAGTGTTCTATGAGCACTTCCACAGTTATTAACTGAGAGCTTCCTCTGCCAATGACCATTTTTGCACGCGTATATCGTGTGGCAGGCACGAAGATACTCTATGCCCAAGGAAGTGGGCTTCGTGGCCGTGCGGTTAGCGGCGTCAGTCGTTTAGGCGTATTGTGAGTGCCACGGAGTGAGGGTTCGATTGCCGCTCCAGCCGGAGGGAACTTTTCGTCAAACGAAAAATCCTCCACTGGTCCACTGGGTGTTCCGTGTTGTCCGTTGCCTAATGTTAGTGAATGTTCAGTCTGTGCAACCTCTTGTTGAAGACGGTGTAGTGTCTTTTTAAAAGTCAAGGAAATTTCCTTTACGAAAAGATCCTGGACCGACCGGGAATCGAACCCGTCACCCTCAGCATGGTCATGCTGAATACCCGTGCGTTTACCGCCTCGGCTATATGGCCCCTACTGGAAGGGTCTGTGGGGGAATTTTCCCGTGATATGAAGTGCACTTATAAGTTCAGAAGGAAGAAGCGTGAGGGAGCAAAGTAGTGATAGCTTGTTGAGATAAATAATGCTGGCCAAGCTTACGTCTGAAAAGTGATATTTTAAAATTGTGTTGGTGTTGAAATTGCTCGGCAACATTTTGAAATTGACTACAGATGCCTTTACTGTACTTTAAAGTAGTTATTTGACATCCTTCTCAAACCATAAATTGAAGAAACCGTGAATTGAAGAATAATATGCCCTGGAGAAACTGACAGCAGCTAGAATATGGCTTGTTACCATGGAAACTATCTACAATGTTTGGTAGGTTGTCATATAGAGCTTGCTAACGTTTATTCACCTCTCTTTTTCAAGCATGCAGGCGGGATAGGATTTGTTTTCATCGGGAAACCTTTCCTGATGACAACAAATCCTATTCCGCCTGCATGTTTGAAAGAGAAAGGTGAATAAACGTCAGCAAGCTCTATTATGAGGAGATACAGACGTGAACTCAAAAAACGTCAGGCCTGCTATATTAGGATCGTGAAAATCATATCTGTAGCATGGAGCTAGTGACTGATTAGAAGCTGGTGAGATCTTTCTTATTAAAAAAATATATTGTTTCTAATCTGCTAAGTGTTTGTTGAAGTTGTGCTAATACTATAACATTTTTGTTAGACGATTGTTTCTTTTGTTTCATTTCGGAGAGTGAGTAAAGGCGCTTAAGCATAGCCTTTAGAGGCCGGACACAGACCAAATACCTGTGTCCCATCCCAAGGAGAGCAGCATCAACGATGGAGTGTGTTTTAACCTTCTTAGCAACGCCACTCCCAACAAATCTGTCTATAATGCCCTTTGCTCTAAAAAATTAAATGGTTGGTACGGTTGTCCCCGTTTCTTCTAACATCAAATTTAAAAACTTACGTTAATCATATTATTCATAAGTGGATAATCTGATTGCCGTGAATTTTTGAATTATCTTCAATCCCATTAGCCTGCACAGTGGGCCTGACCGAATTAATATTTGTATCACATCATCGTTGACATGCTGCAAATATTAATGCCGACAAGAATATATCAGAACAAATTCTGGTATATCCAGGATGCTTTTCAATTCTGGCTGTGCAAGCGCTAGAATAGAATAATAGAATATAATAGAATCTCAGAAGGAATTCCTAAAAGAAACCAAGCAAGATTTTCTGAAAAAAAAATCTCAGGAAGAAGTACTAAAGAAATCGCAGAGGGAATTCCTGGAAAAATCTTGAAGGAATTCTAAGAAGAGTTCGTTGAGGAACTCCTGAAGAGGTATTCCTTAGGGAATCTCTTCGCAATTCCTGCAGGAGTTCCTGGATGAAGTCCTGGAATAATTCCTGAATAAATTCCAGAACTAATGTCAAGAAGAGTTTCTAGAAGAATCCTTGGAGAAGTTTTTTAAATAATCCATGGATTTCTCCTGAAAGAATCCCAGAAAAATATCTCGAGTGTAAACCTTGGAAGAATTCTTGAGAGAATTCCCGGAGAATTTCTTCGAGGCATTCCTGTAGGATTTCCTGAAGAAACCTTTGGAAGAATCCTGGAGACAATCCATAAGGAATTTCTTAGGAAATCCTAGGCAAGCTTCCCAAGTAACAATTTTGATTTTATCGAAGTTTTTTAGCGATTCAAAAACCCCAACCATAAAACCATTGATGCCGACTTGAAAATACTCTCGAGCTTCTTTATGCCTCCAAAAGTTCACGATCTGGCTATTTGGCCCAGTCTTATTATGATCTACAGGATTTCGTATGCAAACTGGCTTAGGATTTCGGGTTGTATCATAGTTGTATCAACCTTTTAAATAAAACCACATGTCAAATAATTGTTTTGATTATTTTTCACTATCAATGTTCGATCGTCAGAATATATTATGCTTGGTTGTTTTGGAATTGGATAGATGCCAATATGGAATTGAGATTTGATTTCCTATGTGTTAGGTATGTGTTAGGAGACATGCCACGGGAAATTTGTGGTGAATGTGACTGTGATAATGACAAAAAATAAGTGCGCCACACAAACTGTGCATTAATAGGAAGTTAAATGCATTTAATTTACTCGGTGGAATTGGATTCTTTAGCGGTGTTGAGATAATTACATATTCTGAATCTGCATGCAAAACTGAGCCGAAATCCAAATTTTCATGAATTTGGGAACTTATGGGAACCTATTTAAAAATCAATTTGAAGTTTGTATGGGAGCGATTTGTTTAATCACCCCTCGTCGCGTTCAGTACTGGGTGGAGCTGTCAAACAGTTACCCAGCTGTCAAAAGGTGATTTCAAAAAATCTCTTTGAAATTGATTTTAGGTATCAAAATAAAGTTCTAAAAATCTGAAAAAATCATAGTGGCTCAGAAAAAGGTGCTCTTTCGTATAAAATCAAAAAATCGATACATTTTTCTCAGTTTAAAAGCCCAATTGGGCGTGAAAAAGGTTTTTTCAACATAGCGGAGTTTCAAAAACACTATGTGATTTTTCTGAAAATAATATGACGGAAACGTGTTGAATCGTTAAGTTTGATCTTAAGCGCTGTACGTGAAATCATAAAAATGAGTAATGATTTTTCTGTATTTACATGAATTATCCCGGCTAGGCGACATATTTTTCTGATAAAACTCTGTGTTCCTGATGATTTCTCCAATAGGGGTAACCCTCCTGAGGTGATCATAACTGAGCTTATGATAGAACTAACGGTTTTATCACAGCATTTCTTGGTATACGATACGGCCACGAAATCTTTTGTTGGTTCTAAGCGTTGCCTCACAGTTTTGTTTATTTGTTTACAAAAATAAATCTCTCCGACAACAACCGCAAATGCAAGTTTTATTGAAATGCCTTATAATTAGTGATAAAACCAATTCATGACCACTTGCAAGTCTTTAAATTACGATGTTTAAAGCAGAAGTTATATGATAGTTTTATGGAATGCCAAAGGTGCAAAGTAAAAAACTACCACATAAAACTAAATTAGAACAACTAGCTTTTTCACATGCTCATATAAAACCAGGATAAACATGAATAAATCTTCAAGGCATGCTGATTGTTACTTGGGTTTCTAATCGAATTTCTGGAAGGATTTCTGAAGGAATCACGAAAAAAAGATCAGAAGCAATCCATGTCTGCAGTAATTTTTGGACGAATTATTGAAGCCTTGAATGGACTCCTAAAAAATTTTGTACAAAATTTTGAAGGAATTGCTGGGTTATTTTTGAATAATCTGCATAGGCATGCAAGAGAAATTCTCAAATGAATAACAATAATAATAAGACTCCTCAAATAAATTGATGGAATTGATCTTCAATTTCACATCTAAATTAATATGAATACTTTTTTAAATTGGAAAAACAAAACCGTCCGAAAACAAGACTGTGTTTTCAAGCGCTTGCTCTGAGATTTTTAGTTCTCCAAATGATTTTTTTTTTGTTCCTATTCGGGTCTGACACTGCGACCAGTTATTAGATCTATTGTGACATTATCCTTAGTGTAGTGCATGTCGAATTACTCAATCGCCATTGAAGGGCAGTAAAGTATCGATTTTGATGCAGTTTTTGTTTTGATTTCTCAGAAATTTCTTTCTTATAGAAAACAAAACAAGAGCACTGATAATTGGCCATGCATCGGAAACCTAGCGTCACCCTTGTTTTACTTCTAAATTCTCTCCAGCAAAAGTTTAGAACCCAGATTTTAACATTAGCAACAATACCATTCCAATAATGAAACATATGTTCATTAATAAGGATTCTAGTATGTTCCTTGCATACCAGCACTTACCAGTCGATTTGATGTCCTTTGCATCAAGTTTAGCCTCGAATGGTGAGGTTTTTAATTATCTGCAAAGTAAAGTGAATTAACTTAGTTTTATTCAGAGACCGTAAGCCACCAAGGACTAAATACTATGATTCCTTGAATTGCCAGAACGCATATTCCTAAATTGGAAAAATAGGACGACACTAGGTTTCTGTAGATTTTACTCCGTAAAGGTGATCTACCCACGTTACGGGCTCCGTTAACGATCGAACATCTTTGAAACCCCCTCAGCCATTCATCCATCAGCACGGGTCGCCTGACACCTTGGATTGGGGTTCCCTGTTTGGTGAACTTTTACCTCCGGAACAGGGGGTCCGTAGTGATATTCGAAGCCGGCAGCTACACGAGCACTCCAAAAGATAGTTTTGGTCACATCCATGTTTTGAACATTTCTAATCAAGGCAGGCAATATTTACTAGTTTCCAAATTATTCAAAACGGATGGAAAATGGCCGAGCTACAGCAAACTTAAATTGCCATTCGCACTGTTTAAATAGGAGGCATAATAGTAAAAGTGTTAAAATACGATAAGAAAGCTCTGTTCAAGTCACTATTAAAACTTGTAAGACGTACGAGTGAATTTTGGCATTGGAAGCTGAAATTCCGGTTACGTGGATTATTTTGGTTTCATACATCTAAGGAACACATGTGTAAATCCTGTCGTCACGTAAATTCACTTCAATGCACATCGTGAGAAAAGAAGGAAAATAAAACGAAATGCAAAATCAAACACTTGGAAGTTATCAAAGAATGTTTCCTCCGCACGCACATCTCTTAGATGGGACTGAACTACAACACCATACCACGCACCGGTTTTCTGCACTGCACTGACTGGTTGGAATCAATACCCCAAATCCGTTTCTTGTGGTGCATTCCTATGCTTCGTTTCAAACGGAAATTTCAAAGCTCAAAACCACAGCATAGCTACCCCGTTTCCAAGGTTTATGGCAGTGGTTTTCTATCTTCTCTTGTTCCATGTTTTTGGAAGAAATAACATTTTTTATTCCTCTAATATCATAAAATTCATAGAATTATGCATTTAAGAAAAAAGAATCGAAAACCTGGACATTTATTTCAAGAAATTTAAAATATCAAAGTTATATCTCGAATATGTAACCGAAATTTTAGCAATGTGTCAAATTGAGCTCATATAGCCATAGCGGCAAGCGTGTGAGTATTCAGCAAGTCAACACTGAGGGTGACGGGTTCGATTCCCGGTCAGTCCTGCTACTTTTCGTATTAGAAGTTTTCTTGACTTCCATTGTCCAGTATCTTCTTGCTTGTCACATATTTAAAATAGTGACCGGTATAGGAAGCTCTCAGTTACCAACTGTTGAAGTGCTCTGGAATACTACGCAGGCTTTGTCCCAGCCGGAACGTTACACCAATTAGAAGAAGATAAAATTGTGATTTTAATTGAAGTTTCATGAGAAAACTTGGAGGACAAACTGAAAGGTATATCTTTAAAATGATAGAAGAAGGTTGCCTAGAAAAAAGTTGAGAACCCCCTGGTTTAGGCTTTGACTCGACATTCGATGTCAATCCACCTTGGTTGTCGGCCTGGCCCATGTGATGTGGTTGCAGATTTAATGCTTCGAGCTGGGAGAACCTTTATGAATGCAAATAAGAAGGTAACTATTTCCCACACAGCAAAGTCAAACCGAACCAGACCAGACAAGTCAGCCATCTATCACAACGAAAATCCTTTTGCCGGAAGAAGGCGAACCCGAAATGGGAAAAATATCTCCACCCAGTCGGCATACTTATTCGCAATCGCATGGAATGGTTGCTTGCTTCATCACACCGCACAAATGTGCGGTTTTGTGGTCGAAAATATGCGGAAGCAATAATGTGAGATGGAGGAGGCATTGACGACAAATATCGTTCCCATTTCGAGACGGAGAGATAAGCAACAGCAGCAGTAGCAGTTGCAAAGATCACTCCCATCTTCTTCAATGTTCGTTCCCAGGGGGGAATATCTTGTGCCAAACAGCTTTCCTTCCCGGGCTCCGGTTTTCCATGGAGGGATTGAGGGAGTTGGGGTTGAGTTCGAAGGCGGAAAAAGCGACGCAAATTATGATCGAAATAAAAATGATAATGCAGAAGCACCGTTCGGAATTGGAAAGTCAGTGTATGATAGCATGTCCGCCGGCTCATGCGAGTTCTACCTGGGTTGAGAGGGTTTGCCGCGACAACAGGGATGCCAGTTTTATTGAAATTTCTTTTTGTTTGTAGAAATAGGGTAATTGGGTTTTCAAATTAAGAATAATATATTGATTTTTTGATTTTATTCGAAAGAGCACCTTTTTTTAAGCCAGTATGATTTTTTTCAGATTTTTAAAACTTTATTTTGATACCTAAATTCAATTACAAAAAGATTTTTTGAAATCACCTTTTGACAGCTGGGCAACTGCTTGACAGCTCCGCCCAGTACGAAATGCGACGAGGGGTGATTCGACAAATCGCTCCCATACAAACTTTAAATCGATTTTTAAATAGGTTCCCGGGCACCAAAGTTCATGAAAATTTGGATGTCGGCTCAGTTTGGCATGTAGATTGTGAATATGGAATTATCTCAACACCACTAAAGAAGCCAATTCATGTATTTTGGACAGGCTGAGGACAACGTTGGAAAAATCGTCCCCTAGCTTCCTTAGAAAGCAATTGATTATTTTGCAAAGTTACAAATACGCTTATAATATGATTGTAATTTACGTTCCAGGTGACAAAAACCTTAACGAAAGCATTTTAAGCTGAAAAAATCACAATTTCCAATCGTCTGTTAGAATTGCATTTTAGATACCGAATATATGTTTTGGACACCCTCAGGTATATATAATTTGGACAGGGCAGTTATCTCAATGTTTAGCCATGAATTCTGCAAAATCATGGAAGCTACATAAATTAACAAATATTTTCTTACAAATTATCACATTTTTACGCTTAACAGGCATCTATTTCGATAACTATTACAGTTTTTATTAGAATCAAGAAAATATCGCCAGACCCACAGAATACGCCTCCAAGTATGCAATCGTACAGCATCCCCATGTAGTTCGTCAGATGACCAAAATATATTTGCAGTAGAAAACCTGTAATGTATTTTGGACACCACCTATTTTAAGCGTTCTAGATGAATGTTAAGAGATTGGCTGCCTAATGCTTCTTTATTGAACATTTTTCATTGCAATAAGGCTTTCAAATTTCTTACAATTATTAAGGTTGAAGGATTTGTAATTGATTCAGTCAATGACGATGACTGTCTGCTTCTTATTTGTCTTCTTTTACTTGAAAAGCTAATTTTGCCTTTTTTATGAAATAAACGTGAACTTACCTTCACCTGCATATATTCAGTAGATAGCAGGAAAAAATACCAATAATTTTTCATGGGATTTTCCTTCGAAAATGCCTTCAAATCACAGAAATCTGCTAAAATCCACAAAAACATTTCTTGGCTGCTATCACCACTACCAACTTGACGCTGGCTTATGGCACGCACACATTCTCATCGAATCCTCAAAAAACCGACACTCAAATCTTTTTCAAAGATAAAATCACTATTCTATTCATTTCCGTAGTTTTTAAATGCATTCATGGCACTCAGCAGTAATTTTCACGCAAAACAACACCAACTTTTTGCCCCCCGAGCACCTCGTTAAAGTAGAAACTGCTTTTAAAAAATCAATACCGGGAATCGAACTAGAACATTGTATCGTCATTCCAGTTAAATCGCGCTATTGAGAAAACCATGAAAAAACAACCGCGCACTAAGCGACAAGATCAAGATATATGCGTTCGATTCAAACTTTGTGAATCAGCACAATAATATGCGTACTGCGAGCAGCACACTCACTACGCCAGCACAGCCACACTCCAGACGGTACATGCACTACGACCGAGCCAGAAAAGCATCATCAATGTGAAGTTGCCAGTTCAATGTTCTGATATTTTAAACCAATTTTATAAAGTTACTTCAAAAACTGTGAAAAAATGGCTTAAAAATTAAACGTGTCATCTGATTTAATTGTATATTATAGAACCATTACAGTTGAGCATTTTAATTCGTTTAAATGCTTCGAAAACATTCATACAAAAAGCAACAAATTTTTAAATGCTTCGTCATTTGCCCTGATTTGGCAACATTGCTCATCAGCTGATATTTTCATTCGCCTACATTTTGTTCGATTATTTTGTAAACAAACTTTGTGCAGCTTGAGCGTGACTTTCAGATTGAGATGAAATGTTTCTAGTTTAAAAAGTTATATGTCCCAAAAATGAAAAACGAAAAAGGCGGCAAGGGAGCTTGAAGGTCAAATAAGAGCATACTTTTTCGACTGATGATGTCGTATTCATTAACCACAGTTGGCATATGGCGTGTGGCATGTGCAAACATACCTATGTTATGAGAAGGCGGAGGATAAATCTGGAGACCCATCAAACACGTCTGGTTGATAAGTTTAGTTTTGCTTACTCGCAGTAAATATTATATTGAGTAGTCATTACAAACTGAAGCTGGTGTTGGATTTCCAGATTTGTGCTCGTGAAAAGATGATGCAAATTGCATTATTTGGAGTGTGAACGCATAAACTGCTATATAAAATAGATAAACGAACTGCATTCCAAATGTTTTATTTGTCATCAATAAAGTTTAAACATTTACTGTTAGCCACTCCTTCGGATTCAAATGGGTATTTCAGTTAACGTCAAACTTCCTGTGGAAGGTAGCAAGACAGCATCAAAGGGTGCACACAGGCTAATTGTCGATTTTGAAATCGAGTGCTTCACCGTTTTTGGTAGTTATTAAAACAATCTAGTTTAAATGTTTGCCTCGACATCGATTGTTACAGTAAACTACCTGTCTCCGGTAAACTTTGTCTTGACTGCTGCGTTGTTTAACGTTCCCGAGTTCAAGTCCCTGTTCAAAATGTTTGAAAAATAATGTTCAAAAAATCATAATTTTTTCATGTTTTTTGCCTTATAAACAGAAGCAAAGATGACCCAAATCGGCCATTCCTTTTGTAAGTATTTGCAGTCCCATGCATACCACTGCATTTTATAAGATTTCAGAACATTTCAGAACGGGAGACTTGTCAAGAGGTCTAAGCTCGGTGTAGTTTCTACTTCATGAATATTTTGCAATAGAGTGGGACGAGTCACTAGCGGCTCCAGAGCGCATGTTGTCCCCTCTTAATCAGCACTAGCGTATAAAGTATGTGCACGGTTATCGGCAAATGGACAGAGGAGGGCAAAATGTGCTCTGGTATCGCTAAGGAGACAAGTAGTGAATCTGCTATAAATATTACGTAAAGTAGTTCGTGGAGAAAGCGTGACGCTTCTGTAGAGCCACGGCATTTCGAACCATATTTAAAAAGCTGTCAAAATTTCTGAAGAAAACATGACAACTTTTTCTTTAGTTTTCTCCTTGGAGTTTGAAAATCTAGTCAGACAGAACTAAATATAGACAATTTAGCTCTCCATTTGTTCTGCAATTCTTGGTTTTGGATTTCCTCTGAATTAATATAATTTTTTTTTTATTTAGCTTAGACCGCATCCTGAGATCAGACTCACCTGTCTTTAGTTGAAAGAAAGGAAAAATTTCATCCTTTTCTATGTCCAACGATGACTGAGCGAAAAAATATACTATCGCCAAACCAATGATCAAACCTAATATTTTAATATTTTTTGAAACATCTAAATTAAAAAAAAAATACAAAAATGTACGTGTTTAACTTTTTTTTTAATTATTTAAAAGAAGATTGGGTGTGTTGTAAAATTGATATTTTAATTTATCTTTAATTAATTTGAAATTATATGTACCGAATTACAATACTTATCACGCATGGAATGGTATCGTAAAACGGAACACGTGTTTTTGTGCCACACACACAACTAAGCAGATTCACAAACACAAAACAAATCAATGATTATTAAATAAAACTAAGAACAAAAAGATGAAGAAGACATCCAAAACAAGATTACGAATCCTTCAACCTTAATTCAACGATTTTGGGGTGAATATTGTCTGTGACTGTGAAGTGTATGTCGTCTTGCATACCTGTGCATTTGAGGGGTTTTAGTGAAATAATTCACATTTTCGATAATTTTGAAGTAAATTCTTAATTGTTAAGCGTATTTTCAACGTAAGTCATCAGAATAGGATCTATTTGATCCAATAATCGATATTGAGAAGTATCTACTTTTATTAACTCTCCGGAACAAGGAATACATCGCCGTGCATGTCCAAATTATATACGTGTCCAAATTATATTTTTTACCCTAGATGTGCATAAATTTACCTTACAGGTCAGACTAAGGCCTGAGTATCCTCTGCTGTGCGTATGAATCCCTTGATCGAACCACCTAGCTCACTGCGCACCACGACGTCTTCTCGTAGCTAGGCAGTATCCATTTATTACGTAACGCTAAAATTGACATTTTTCGACCCCCCCCCTCCCCCCTCCGCAACGCTTTTTTGTATGAAAACCCCAAAATTTTTGTATGGGCCGTAACGCTCGGCCGTACTCCCCCCATACCCCCTAGAGCGTTACGTAATTTGTGGACGGCGCCCTATCGGATAGATCTCAAGCACCATTTTAGTCGGGTTACTTTCCGACATTCTGATGACGTGACCCGCCCACCGTAGCCTCCCGATTTTCGCGGTGTGGACGATGGTTGGTTTTCTCAGCAGCTGATGCAGCTCGTGGTTCATTCGCCTTCTCCAAGTCCAGTCTTCCATCTGCGATCCGCCGTAGATGGTACGCAACATTTTTCGTTCGAAAGCTTCAAGGGCGCGTTGGTCCTCTGCACGTAGGGTCCATGTTTCGTGCCCACAGAGGACTACCGGTCTAATCAGCGTTTTGTAGATAGCTAACGTCGTGTGATGGCGAACCTTATTATTAGCTTTATTAGGGAGATTTTCAGCTCGAGGCTGGTTCATCTCCAAAATGGCGAACCTTGTTCGATCGTATAGTTCTGCGGAGTCCAAAGTAAGCTCGATTTTCTGCCACAATGCGTCTCTGAACTTCTCTGCTGGTATCGTTGTCGGCGGTCACCAACGAGCCCAAGTACACGATAATGTCAATATCATCAGCGAAACCAAGCAGCTGAACGGAATTCGTGACAATCGTCCTACTCGTATTTATCCCCGCTCTCCTTATTACACCTTCCCACGCAATGTTGAACAGCAAGCACGAAAGACTATAACCTTACCGTAACCCAATGCGAGATTCGAAGGGACTCGAGAGTTTCCCTGATACTCGAACTACGCATATCACTCGATCCATCGTCGCCTTGTTTAATCGTATCAGTTTATCCGGGAACCCGAATTCATGCATAACACTAGTTTACAGCATTTTTGATGTCGGTAGGCTGATGATCGTTTATGGTGTAGAATCATTCCCTGAGTTCGAAAACGCGAAGGAAAAAAATTACAGTAGAGCGGATTTTTTTTCGACTTTCCATACAAGGTTGATGATTTGAAATCGATTTTTGTTCTATTTTAAAGCAAAGTCGCTCACTTCACACATCTCATTCTCCGTAATCAATGCTCCGATTGAGCTGAATTTTTTATTGTAACTCGCCTACATATGATATGTCAAAGAAACGTTGGAAAAGAATTTTTAAATTGTTTTTTTTCTTATTGAAAAAAAAAATACATTTCTTCCTGAGGAGTGCGGACTCAATCAGTTTGTATCTTCAAAATCGACATGGTTGGATTTTCAATTTTCTTTGAGTGCCACCCTTCCCCTCCGCTGATCGTTTCTCTGGAAACCAACGATCGTAATAAACAAAACTGATGTTGTATACAAGTGTCGAAGTCATCTAACATAACAGAACGTAGCTAGTTCGGTTCAATCTGAAATCCATAACCTTTTTTTCGCTTCAAAACTCAGTGCAGCTCTCTTAATTATAACATTAATCATCATTCGCCGTCTTATAATGTATTGTACTGTGAAGGAGTGTAATAAAAATAGCCGAAAGGATAATACTGTGAGTTTCTACCGCTTTCCTGAGGATCCGAACCTTAAGAGGAAGTGGACAGATTTCTGTGGCAGTGACAAAACTATTCGACCAGGTTCTCGCGTTTGTAGTGTAAGTATAAAATCAATTAGCGCATAAAGTGCTGTAAAATATATGTCATTTCTTCAAGGATCATTTCGATGAAACTTCGTCTTTCAAGACAAATCGATTGGGTAATCGTGTCAAGCTTTCTAACGCAGTTCCGACAATCAAAACGCAGCCAGAAAAGAAACCTGTTACTACGACAGGAATGCTCCCGCTTTATCTCTCTCCATCTCTGCATGACCACAACTATGCCGCTTTCGTCCATAAAAACTCCAATGCCGGTTCTGATCAACATCCCTGCAGCAAATTCGAAACCTGCAAGCAAGCGAATCGCAGTGCAATCAACGAAAAGTACGTTAAACTCATTTAAGATAACAAATCCAAGAACAAATCTATAAGATAACATAATTTCACTATAGTAGGTTAAAATCAAAATGGCGGCGAAGGGCTTTACATTGGAAAAAGAAGTACCTTAAACTTGCAAAGCAATGGAAGGCCCCAAAGCGCCTCAGAAAAATTTTCAACGAAGACCAAATGAAGCTTGCATTAGGCCACGTTAAGAAAGTAAAAGAATGGACGACCCCCACATTGCTCAGAGGCTTGCAGACCAGATTCGCCTGTGGAAAAGGCTACGATTTTCTTCGAAAATGCCATCAGCCTCTTCCCTCGACTCGAACACTTCTTGAACATATTCAAGATGTTCCATTCGATACAGGTAATATAAAAGCACATATAACATTGCTTAACAGAATAATAAAACTATTTTTTTTTTAATTTAACAGGGGTTCTTGATGAAATATTACGACTGCTTGAAAGCAAAATGTCTGCTTTACCCGATGATGCAAAAGACTGTGGCCTATTCTTAGACGAAATGAGCATTGACGAGGCGAAGGAACTGTGTCCCAACAATAAAAAGTGGTATGGCTGTCCTACTTTACCGCCTTCAGAAGCTCTTGCTACCAAAGGGTTGGTGTTCATGCTTGGTGGAGTCTCTCATAGATGGAAGCAGACAGTAGCTTTCGAGTTTACGGGTAATTCAATTCCGGAAGGATGCCTGAAACCTATTGTCATGGATATAATCGTTAAAGCAGAAGAACGTGGCCTTCGAGTACACTTTGTCACTTCGGACTGCGGAAGCGCCAACAAAACTATGTGGAAAGAATTTGGAGTACATGCTGTGAAAACCACGCTGCGCGATAACTTATCTATTGAACACCCATGTGATCCTGATCGTCGTTTGGAATTCATTGCAGATCCTGTTCATGTTTTCAAAAACTCAGTACATGGCTGGATTTCCAACAAAATCATTATACTTCCCGATTGGTACGTTCAAAAAAGGAGACTAACATCAAACATAGTTGATCGCGATCATTTGCGTGCATTGGTTGAAGATGATGAAGCGCGAGATGAGTCATCGAAGCTTGTTTGTCGTTTGTCTCAAGCCGACGTGGATTTCCAGAATAAACCGCTTTCAAATGTTGATAAAATGAAAGTATCAAACGCAACCAAATACTGCAACTACTCTGTTGCAGCAGCACTCTGTGTAGTTGCAGAGAAAACAAATCGAATGTGCTTGAAAACAACCGCTGCTTACATAACAGATCTCGCCAGGTGGTACGAAATAATGAATTCTCGTGACGATTCAGAAGCGTTGAAACCAGTCGAAAATAATTATCAAGCGTCAATAGACCACATAAATTTTTTTGCGAAGCTAATGAGTGATATAAAAGTGGGAGAAAAAGGCCATTGGAAGCCATGGCAAACGGCGGCCGTAATGAGTTCGAATGCAATTCTCAGGCTCCAAAACTACTTTTTTGAATCCCTGGAGTATACTGTACTGTATACATCACGATTTGTACAAGACTGCCTGGAGAACTTATTCTCGGTCATTAGATACAAACAGAAACGTCCAACAGCACTGCAAATGAAACAACATTTAAGATCTATTACTCTTTCACAATTCATGCATGTCCCGAACAATAGCTCTTACGACATTTATGAGAGGGAGTATCTTTTATCGTTGGAGGATCTGATCAGAAAGCGACCGAGGCCGGTCGAAGCAGATGGACCAACTTTACCAAAGCGTGTTCGAGTAGATTCGATGTCAGAAGCTCAGGGTAATTTACACCTTCTATAACTACATAACTTTGTCTGTGACATAACTATCTAAATTATGTATAATTCATCATTTCCTTCTTTTCTTATAGTGAATGGTGAGCAATCAAGCAGTTCGCGTCAAACTTTAAGTTCAGCCAGTCAAATCATGAGGTCGGCAGATAGAGCTAAATTAAATGTACTCTTCCACCGCTGTACAAAACTGGTTACGAAGTTAGCCAAAAACAAGGAAATCTGTGATGACTGCCTTCAAAAATGTAAAACTTCAACGCCATTCAACCCAGACATCGCACGTTATACAACATTAATGATGAAGAAATCTGAAGATTCTATTTTTCCCACCCAGAAGCTGTTCATGTACTTCATTCAGTTGGACGATAACTTTACGCAGATCAGGTCGGAATCAATGGAACCTGTGACCTACCGTGCAAGCCTACTAAAATTATCGCCGAATTTTACTGATCACTGTCCAGCGCTGAAAAGAAGTGCAACAATGTTGGTAGCTCAACAGAGGTTGGAAGCTGAAAGGATTTGGAAGACCAGGAAAACAAGACATGACAGCCGTAGTATGGTGGCATAGAATGTATTCTTGTTTAAATTAATAAGATCTTAATACAATACTTAATAAGAATGAAGAATCAAAATTGTGTTTTATTTAGAAATATACAGATGTCCGAGTAATATTCTCGGTTAGCTCCCTCTTATCGGGAAATATAACTGTTTTCTCAGATGTGGATGTTTGAATTTATCACATGGAAATTATAGCAAATGTGAGGTTGCAAACATTTGAGAAGCCACGTAGAGTATCATGTTAAAAAGGGCCTGTCAATAAACTACATAGATTCTCAGGTGGAAGAAGGGTTCTAGCCAAAGACTCTGACCAATTTTGTAAAGACAAAAATTCACGAAGGAGGAGGCCAGTTAACAAGTATTTAGTTATACATGGTTCTACCTGGTCCTACCAGTGCGTTTTGGCTATGGGCTTTAAAGTGCACCTAAGCATGTATGGGCTGACGATAACCATGAAACTAGGCTTAGTTATGAAGTTAAACCTGGGTAAAGACATAAACGGAAGAACAAATAGGGCTCTTAGCAAACATACTCTCTCTAGTCGTGTTTCACATCATCTCTCATCATCATTCATAAATTTCCCCTCCATTTTGTGGTTTCTACGAAACCGGGCATACTATGATGATTTTTCAGCTGGTTGCAGTTTGAAAGCAGCCAGGCTGCTGTCAAACCTTCAGTCCGCACACCTCAGATTTCTTCATATATTTTAAGAATTTTTGCCAAAATTTAAGGAGACCGTGTCCCCAAAACTCGCCAATATCTTGAATTTCATCAATCTGACGCAAAACCTGCATTCAGATGATTGAATGGTATTATATTCAGCTTTAAATTTATGGAAAAAGATTTAAAATTGGTTGAACAAAACGTAAGAAATTTGAATTTTATCAAATTCCATATTTTAAAAAGCTGTAAAACTTGATGTTGAGCTTATACCAAAAAACTGTTCTACTTAAATTTTTTTAAAGCACGGTTTCGAAATCAGCGCTAAATTATGCTTCAAAATTGTTGGTCGTTGACAGAAGTTCACGACTTTCGTTTTATTTTGTAAACTAGTGTAATCTGCCATAGCTGGTCTCGATCGATTGTATCATACGCCAATTTGAAATCGATGAACAAGTAATGTGTGGGCACGTTGTATTCACGGCATTCCTGCAACACCTGGCGGATAGCGAACATCTAACGCGTTCACCCATGAATCCAGCCTGATATTGCCCCACGAACTCTCTTTTGTAGATTGGACACATGATACCTTCCATCCATTCCTCCAGTAATACTTCCTTCTCGCAAATCTTGCTAATGACCCAGTGTAGTGCTCTCGCCAGTGCTTCTCCACCGTATTTTAGAAGCTCGCGTGGTAGTTGGTCTGCTCCAGTGGCTTTATTGTTGGTTTTCAACCGGCCAACGTCCTCTTCAATCTCTTGGAGGTTAGAGGCTGGAAATCTTGTCCTGCGCACGTTCTCCTAGATCTGTTAGTACGCCATCTTTGGTGCTCGCAACGTCACCATTCTCACTCGTGAGAAGATTCCCGTGATTGTCTCGGCGTATGTTTGCTTGTGGCACAAAGCCTCTGCGCGAGCGATTCAGCTTCTCGTAGAACTTCCGTGAGTCCTTAGCACGGTACAGCTCTTCCATCGCTTCGCAATCTCGTTCTCCTTGCTGGCGCTTTGTCCTTCGGAACACTGAGTTCTGCCTGTTCCGCGCCTGAATATAAAGTGCCTCATTCGACCTCGTACGGTGTTGCAGCATTCTCGCCCATGCTGCATTCTTCTCGTTTTTCAACTGTTCATATTCGCCGTCGATGACAATCATCATCCAGCGACTGAGGTCCAAGTTTCTTGTCCTGTACCAGTTGTATGTGATACGTTACTCGACTATACTGGGTACAACAAAGCTGATTTCCAGTCTTTGAATGCAGAACTGATGCAAATCAACTGGGGCCAGCTGGAGTTAATGGAAGATATTGACGAGCTTGTTGGATGCTTCGCTAACTCCGTGATGCAAACAGTTACGACACACGTCTGACACGTCCTGCCGCGATGGCCGCCCAGCAAACCGCCTTGGTCCAATGGTCGACTTCGTCTGCTGAAACCCCGTCGATCTTCTGCTTTGCGTTACTCGACGTCTCCACTAGACAGAAATGTCTTGTCTTTTTTTCTGGACAGATGTGTCATGACAGAAATGTTCTCCTGCCGTTTGCATGGAGAGCAGTGGTGTTGATCACTTTTGTTACGTTTTCTCTTTCTGGCAGCAAAATGGCAAGACATTTCTGTCTAGTGGAGACGTGGGGTTACTATTGTAATCATCGATCGCAACAAGCTAAACTAGATTTGAGCAGGACAACTCGAGAATATAGTAGCTACAACGCATTTTTGTTTTCTCGCTATAAGTTTTGAATAGAGCAGAGCCTGGGAACCCATCCAAAACGTTTTTGGTCATTCGTAAGCTCCAAAAGTAATGAAGACGGCCTACCAACATCGATGTACTTTGATGAGCCAACTGTGCCGCCGATAAATATGTACTTTTTGCTGCACAGTTCAAACGCGCCTTCAACGAAGCAGTTTCAAAGCTGAAGTTTTCATACAGCCCAGGATCAGATGGAATCCCAGCAGCGCTTTTGAAGAAATGTTCAGCTTTGCAAAAACCGCTGACAATTGTTTTCAATCGCTCTCTTAGGCAGTGTGTATTCCCGAGCAATTGGAAAAGATCGTATCGCTTTTCCAATTTTCAAAAAAGGTGACAAGCGCGGCGTGAGTAATTACCGTGAGTTGCTGGAAGAAACTTTTTTGTATACGAGCTTTAGCATTGTTGTACTCCTCTAAATGTGCGGTTTTAATCCATTTTCGGAAGCTAAGTCGGTATGATATATGCAACAGACACTCAAACGTCCTTATCCAACAATGTAAACTGCACATACCGTACTCCAGATTGTCCGAGATGATAGCTCTGTTGAACGTTTCTTCAACGTCATTAAAATTAGAACTAGTAGCATAGCAAAGGTAGCACCTCTGAGACGACTTTGTATTGGTGATAGCGTTAACAGTCTTTCCATCAACCATATTTAACATTAGATTGAATGTGATTAGCACCTTGATGCCTGAAAATTCTATTTCAAATTTGAAATGTCGGCGCTCATGCGTTCAAATCCTTGCTTTGCTAGTTCAACAGTTTCTTTGGAAAATTTCAATGAATCAGGGCGACAGTATCGTGTAGAGGATGATCGAAGGTTGTCCCAAACTACTTTCTGGTCAGTAATTAATCTTAATGGCACTACCGATGTTAAAAAAATGTGAGCGTCGGAGCAGCTTGGATCCATAAATTTTTGCTTATATTCGTTGAACCCAGAACTTCCATCACATCCTCATTTTAGTAAAAGGCTGAAATCGTTGAAACCTTCACGAACTAAATTTTCAAATTTATCTTTAACGAGTACAATCAACCGAGAGCCAGTATGATTGAGCAATGCTTGTAATTGAATGTAACAAACATCCTTTCAGATTTCAAAGTGCTCAAGTGATGGAAAGCATTCACTTTTCGAAGAAGATATTTCAGCTCTTGTGGAAGATATTTCAGCTCCTGTGGAGTAAATGATTTACGCAATACATCGGTTTCGCGCCGCTTGGATCGATCACTTACATTCCGTATTGATGAAGATGAGGTTGCTTCACCAAAAACGACGAACTTTTCTAACCTAATGAAATATACTACATCAAAAAAAAAAAAATCACCCGTAATAGTCATGTAACAATAACTACAAACCATTGCTCATTGGTCTTCAAAAATTAATCCTTTCTTCGATTCGCATTCTGCCATCTTCGTTTATATTTTTTAAAAAGCTTGGAAACGATCTCATCCCGACCCTCTGAGGCACAGGCTACATACAGCGACACATATTCGTCGATAGCTTTGCGCTTCAACTCTATGCGCACATCGCTACAGTTCAGAGCACCCTCCAAAACGTCTTTTCTTTTTGAGTAAATTTCTATAAAACACTAGCTGTCCCGGCAAACTTTGTCTTGCCGTCTTGTGGTGGTTTGACAACTGTTGAGCTCAAAATAGCACCGCACTCTAGATTGATTTTATTTCGGTCGTGTTAATTTCCTTCCCAGCTCATGGAAAAACAGTTCTTTATCAATTTTGTTACTTTTCTAGTTGATTTTCGTATTTTTTTGTACATATAAACACAGCCACCACGAATACGAACCGAACCGTTCAAGAATCGTGTTGATCGGTTCATCCGTTCTTGAGTTTTGTTGCCTCAAAGGAACATCAAACTCATTTTTATATATATAGACAAGATATTATTTTTTTACTTGAAATTTCATTATATGTCATCTATACCGTTTTTCTTAGAAGACATTTCTACTAACAAAGGAAGGAGTAATTAAACATTGGAAAATATTTGCTGGAACTCTAATGTTGATCAATATGGACACCGATCACAGATGATTGTTTATCTGCGATTATGTTTGGTATTACGAATGTATAATCCGATTCTCGTATTTGCACGGCCGTGTAAAAAATCCTATACATTTGTTTTATCTACCAATTATTTTTTCATGCTTCATCGAGAAAGTAGTTCACTTCTTTGCGGCGTGTTTTTGTTTTTTTTTGTACGGTCCGCATATGCCGTGCAAAAAAAGGATCGCCTGTATTGAAATTTATTTCACTTTCGACAAGTAAAATTAGATGAGGTATCATCATCCCAACTAACAATCACCAGCCGCAAACAAGCATGCATGCTGAATTGTTGCTCTATAATAGTAATTATAGCTGAACTAAAATTATGCTGTACACATTACTGTACAAATGCTATTTCAATTGAAAAAGTAGCCAATGTTCAACTTTTCGTATTGGTAACAACAATGATAATCAAAAACATTTTTCAAGCGTTCAATAAGATTTTTATTCGACTCGCAGTAATTCCTTTACAACATAGTTTAACAAGACTTTTTTCTGCTTCTTGTTAAGGTCATGTAAAAATTAGCACATGTATCTGTATAATGTGTTTCTCACAAGTCAAATAAGCGCTTTCGTTTCATCATACTTCAACTCAAAGTACATGATGAAAAACACGTGGTTTTTACTGAACAACAGCTGAACTAATCTGTTGTTCAGTTGTTAACCATAATGCTGTGCTAATTCACCACTGCTGAATAGGAGTCGAAGTCTGATCATTATTAAACCCCGGAAAGTTTATGTTTTGATTTGAGCGCTGCAATTCATCATCTCTAGGATGGCGCAGATAGGAAGGCATGCGGCTGGTAATCGACGGGTCTCGAGTTCGAATCTGGATTTAGGTAAATTTATGTGTAGTTATTATTCCACAATATTTGTTTACAGCATTAAGTTCATAAACTCTCGTGGAAATTGAAAATTGCATTTTTTATTTATTTTTAAATTTTTTTTTGCTAAAGCTGAATAACAGCTTTAATATATAGTTGTAAAACGATTTAACAACAAACAGTTCAGTTGGTACACAACACTATGCTTTATAGTTTCTTCAAATTTGTGTGAACAAAACCCGAACAAAGGTTGTGCCTGAAAATTATCCAAATGTTATTCAGCATCATGCTGAATCAATTCGTCGTAAAGGTGCTTGTAAAATGAGTAATTGTTAGTTGGGATTGTTTCGTTTGCTGTATGGTAGCTATTCGACAAGCGAGAGAAGAATAGACATATATTGTTTTACACATCGAGTGTACCATAGGTATTGCCAGACATATGAAGCCGCTATAGAAGGGGCCGCAGTGTTATAACAAATCTGTCAAAATATCAACGTATATTCTGCCCACACTCAGAGGAGCATGCATGAAAACGTTTAAATGGGATTGATAGAGTGCAGCCAATATTTAACGTAGTGAACTTTTATAGAATTTTTGACGTCATGGAAAATGGTAAAAAAAGAACCCTTTGTCGAACATTATCTTCAATGTCAACTTAGCCTCAATTCCCCACCTTAAACAAAGCCCCGTGGTTTATGGACGGTCCTGGAATACTGATAAGTCTTGTCAGTCAACATATGTGGTGTAGCTGAATCGATCAATTCAAAAAAAAAAACGTAGGTAACCGAACTTTGTCAACTATTTATTTTATTTTATTGCTCATGAATAGGGCGGTCAATCCAAAAAAAAAAAATACAAAAGTTAAGTTAATTTTAATATCAATAACGTTATCATAGCCTCCGAATTTCCTTTTTATTCAAATTCTGCATTCAAATGACACATCGTGATAGGTTACTATTGATTAGTTTTAACTTTCCATAAATAGCAGAATTTCATAATTTAGAGCCACCCTAATATTGTTGAAACAAATAATTTGGAATGTTTCATATCAGAAATAGATTCAGGATGCAAAAATATTCTTAACTTGTGAATTTCAGCCATTTCTGATAATATTTGAGGTTTTGTCCGACCTTTGTATGGAGGCCCGCCACTGTGCGGCCGAGATAGAACTCCAAAAGAAGTGAACGGGAATCTGCTATTGCGCAGTCGTCACGCTGGACGTGAAGAACAGAAGTGAACGTAAAGACAGCGTCAGCTGGGCCGCCATTGAGTGTGCCATACACCACCAAGGAGTCCCGGTTAACCTGTGCTGGAT
>NC_085137.1:476909111-476982782 GCF_035046485.1 Aedes albopictus | reverse complement strand
GGCACGGAATATTTCTTTTGTGTCGAAGCTTGGGGTGTTTTTGATAATTGAAAAGTCTTTAAAGAGGCATCTAATTAAATAGATTTATTTTGTAACAAAATGGAAGATAGAAATCAATACAAGTGTAACTACTCGAGTAATCAGAAGTTCGGATAAGAGGGTACTTCATCAGCTAAGCAGCTTGTTGGAGGATGCTCTTTAGCCTTCTAAGCAGCTTCATTTTTGAGTAATTTCGGAACTTGAAAGTTCACACTAGGAAGTTTGTTAGCCTTCTAAGCAGCTTCTGATAAAACTTTCACAAAATGATTGTAAAAACAAAAATGTACTTTCCAGATTCACCATCGCCTGTGTTAATTTGCTTATATTGCGTGAAACATGACCAACCCTACTGTATATGTATCATATACATACAGCGCACTATGGGGCGGCTCTATACAAACAGGTGGCCAACATTAGTTTTGCGTCAATTTTATAATGTCCTGCCCCTATTCGTAGGGGCAGGGTTTATGCCTTAAATATGTGAAAAATACGTCATGAATACTTCTGAGGCCTCCAAGCTCTTTGAAATTCAGTCCTACTATATCTATAAAAGTTGTATCGATGTACACGTACAATAATTGCGATCAATTGATGTTATTTTTGCAAGGGCATATGTTTTTAAGTTTTCCACAACAGTTTCACTATTTCGAGTTCCACGGATGTTCTAAAATGTAGGTTGTCCCAAAACTTCATGAAATATAGGTACAGAATCTACAAGTGAAATGAGTACTCTATACGACACAGATCAATGACCCTTCTAACAAGTTAATGGAGTATTGTATTGAACTGTATAAATGGTAGGGGAGGTGGGGGTATGACGCACCGGCTGAGTAAGACGGACCACTGACTAGTTCTGTCACTTAAGAGCTGAAACTTGGCTTTCTTTTACGATTAACTCTATCTTCTTATCAGTTGATGATTATTAAACCACTCCATGAGAGAATACATATGTCAAAAGTTCAAAAAATAAACAATTATTTACCTGGCTACACGCTTTTGTGATGGGATCTAATTTTGAGGCGGCAATAAATAAGCTTTTTTAACATTAAATTGCTAAGTTTTCGCATTTTATTTTGAGTTTCCCAGTTGTTTCAAACTGCTCCGTTCTATACACAACGAAATTCAGGTAAATTTCATGGATTATGAATAACGGAGGTGGAATAAATATTTTGCGTTGCGTGGGGGTAAGACGGTCCGCCTTGAGGGTGGGTAAGACGGACAGTGTTGGGGTTACTTTGATAGTGCCATGAGATACACATTAAAACCCACACATTGTTCACAGATTGAAATCTATGCAGTATAAAAATGATTGTGGAAGCCGTGTAAAGCATTTTATATTGATTTTTTGTTTAAAAAATCATTATATTAGATTTTTTGTTGTTGGAACAGTTTGCACTTCGTAAAATTACCAGAGCATTGCATACTGTTAGGCGTTTACCAGTGTATGGATGTTTCCAATTTACAAAATGGACTTTAATTTGCAAAAACTAGGAGTGGGTAATGTCTGAGACATAACCGCAATGTTGACGTAGGACAAAGGCTGGAACGACTTTTATATTCTCATAATACAATGTTTGTTGTTATGATAATACAAATGGGTGGACTGATGTGTTGAGTAAAGTTGTTGTGTGATCGATCGCTTTCGCTGAACGCATTCATAACCCAACAATCATTTTAGCTGTATAAGTGTAAAACAAATCACTCTTAAGCTAACTTAAGCTCAAGAAGCTGTTATTCAGCTTGTTCGGTTACTTGGGAAGATTTTGACTAGTTCAAGAGTTATTTCGTTTTGAAGAGAAATGATCAATTTACTCTTCTACGAGAGAATTTTCATCGAGCGGATAAAATTATTAGATAATTGAACGGCGTTAGATAGATCCTTTTAATTGAAGATTAACGTGAAACTCTTTCGGGTTCGATTCCCGGTCGGTCCAGGATCTTTTCGTAAAGGAAATTTCCTTGACTTCCTTGGGCATAGAGTATCTTCGTGCCTGCCACACGATATACACATGCAAAATGGTCATTGGCAGAGGAAGCTCTCAGTTAAAAACTGTGGAAGTGCTCATAGAACACTAAGCTGAGAAGCAGGCTTTGTCCTAGTGAGGACGTTACGCCAAGAAGAGGAGGAGGAGGTGAAACTCTTTCAATAAAACGTTGTTTTCATCTGGGAAGAACATATTAGTGGCCGACTTCACTATTGCTGAACTACCAAGCTTTCAGTCTGTCGCTTTTAATTACCGAAACATAACTCTTGAGAAAACATTTTCACTGATCCTGGAAAAGACCGTTTATAAAACGGAAGATTTTTGCAAGACAATTATTGCATGAATTCATCACTGAATGCGGCCGTTTGCTGTCGTAGATGAGATTTCTGGTGCTGCCACCACGATAGCCGAGAGTCATCGCTGAGTTTGTGTGCAGCTGCCTAGCTGGGAGGTGACATCTCCCTTCTCCTTGACTGATCCAAGGAAAATGACGAAAGTTAACAGAGGAAACAGCTGTTATGCCCCTAGATTAGCAGATGAAGCTCCTCCCATTCGGCGGGCTTTCCAATTTATTCCGTTTGCATGACCCGCCCACATTGTGTCAGACGCTTTAAACGACTAATCAACCGTTCTTTGAGACAATTTCTAATCGAACGGATGAACTAACCGAAGTATTGAAAAGTTAGTATCATTTTAATTCGATAAATATTAGAACGAAACAATGTTTCAGGCACAATTTGTCCGAATAAGATACTAGAACAATTAGAACAATTAGAGGCCGGCTATACTGTTGCTAAGTTTTCAGTCTGTCGCTTTTAATTATCCGATTCATAATTCTGGAGGAATCATTTTCGATGGTTTTAAATAATAGAAGATTTCGGCAAGACAATTGAAAATTATCCGCACTGAATGCTGGAAGCCGTCGAAAACTGCCATCGCTTACTGCCGTGGATGAGATTCCTGGTTCTATCAGCTAAATAGCCGAGAGTCGTCGCAGGATTGGTGCGCAGCTGCGGAGGTGACATTCACTCCCTTTGACTGATCCAACGAAAATGACGTCACTGCTTTTATTCCCCTTGATTAGCAGATTAGGCTCCTCCCATTTGGCTGGCTTTCCAGGTTATTACGTTTGCATGACCCGCCCCGAATGCTCCAGACGCATCAAGCAACTAATCAACCGAGAAATGAGCAAATTTTCATTGAACGGATAGAGTAACCAAAATATTGGATAATTTCGATCAGTTTAATTCGAAAAATGTTCAAACTAATTTTAATTAAACAATGTTTCACGCAAAATAGTCCGGATAGAATAATGCGCTGTTAAATTCCGGGTGGAATCATTAGGCCATTAGTGACCGGCTTCATCATTATTGCTGGGCCACCAAGTATTCAATCTTTCACTTTTCAGTTGCACTACACTTTTCTCGTTCGATGGAATGAAATTAGCTGATTCACAAACTCTTAAGGAATAATTAACGGTGGTCCTGAACATGACCACCTGAACATTTGACGAGTTTAGGAACGAAATGGCATGAATTTACCATGCCACGCAATGCGTGTTGGTTTTCTCCGTGCTGAATGATAAACGCCACCGAAAACTGGACCGCCGCTTGCTGCCGTGGATTAGAATAATGACCAGTTTCACTATTGCTGGCAACGATGCACTGTCTTTTGCTTTTTGGTTGCACTACATCTCGATTGATGTTGGAAATTATCCAATTAACTCTTGAAGAATCATTTTCGATGGTCCTGAAAAGGACCGGTTTGAATAATGGACGATTTTGATTCATTCACCATGCCACGCAATGCGTGTTGGTTTTCTCTGCGGAGTGCGGAGAATGCTGGACGCCGTCGAAAATTGGCCCACCGCGCCGCTGCCATGGATGCGATTCCAAGTGCTATCATCAGCTGGATAGCCGAGAGTAGTCGCTGGGTTGTTGTGCTGCTGCCTTGCTGGAGGTGACATCCACCTCCAATCTCCTTGACTGATCCAACGAAAATGACGAAAGAAAACAGAGAACAATGCTTTTATACCCCTAGATTAGCAGATGAAGCACCTCCCATTTGGCTGGCTTTGCAGTTTATTCCGTTTGCATGCTACAGACGCTTCAAACGATTAATCAACCAAGAAATGAGAAAATTTTCATTGAACGGCTGAAGTAACCAAAATATTGGATGGTTGAACCACACTTTTCTCGTTCGATGGAATGAAATTATCTGATTCACAACTCTTGAGGAATAATTTTTGGTGTTTCTGTAAAAGACCGTTTGATTAATTGACGATTTTAGGGAAGAAGTGGCATGAATTCACCATGCCACGCAAGGTGTGTTGGTTTTCTCAGTGCTGAATGATGGACGCCACCTGAAACTGCCCCGCCGCTTGCTGCCGTGGATGAGATTAATCACCGGCTTCACTCTTGCTGGCAACGAAGTACACCTTTCTCGATCGAGAGTGGAAATTTCTCCAATTAACTCTTGAGGAATCACTTTCGATGGTCCTGAAAAGGACCGTTTGAATAATGGACGAATTTGATGAATTCATCATGCCACGCAATGCGTGTTGGATTTCTCCGCGTCGAAAACTCGCCCGCCGCTTGCTGCCGTAGATTAGATTCAACCGAGAGTCATCGCAGTCGATGTGCGGCTGCTTGCTGGAGATGACATCCTACCTCCTTGGCCGATCCAACGTAAATGAAGACAGAAAACAGAGGACACAGCTTTTACACCCCTAGATTAGCATATGAAGCTCCTCCCATTCGGCTGGCTTTTCAGTTAATTTCGTTTGCATGACCCGCCCCTCATGTTTCAGACGCATCAAACGATTACTCAACCGAGAAATGAGAAAATTTCCATTGAACGGATAATGTAACCAAAATATTAGATGATTTAGATCATTTTAATTTGAAAAATGTTAGAATTGAAAAATCAGAGGGGTGTGTACAAGACACAACCGCATGACGTAAACTACGTAAAGCAGTTTGTTATGAACGACAAAGGACTACTATGCAATTTCTTTGGATCAATAATAGAATTTGTAGTGACTAATGGTTTTGAAAATCGTTAATTTTAACAATGTAAATTTTACAAGATTTTGGTGGATTCTGGGGATTTGTGTTGGAAATATTTATAACAAAGTTTGAAACATAAGCAAAGCCTGAAGAAATTCCTTTATAACTATACACTGTACACGCAAGAAGGAAGCGTACTCGCCAGATTCGGTGACACGACCAGATGATAAGACAAGCTGTTGCATTTAGTTTAGGAGTAGTTTTCGAAATTCGGCGGATTTGACACTTATGTGACCAGCGTCACTTTGTCAGAAAATCTACCGTTTACTCTTTCTTAAAACTGCTCTCAAAAGGGCTGTTTAAACAAGAATTTGTTCAAAATATTGCATGTGTCATCAATAATTTCGTTGTTCTGCCAGCAAATGTCAGAACCGCGGCAATGTTAGGCTTTGTAAGAATAATTGGTTTGGAAGCCTCAACTTTCAAACACTTGTTATGATGAAAAGGAATGGAATAGTGCAATTGACGCACTAAAGAAATGTTGCCTTTTCTGCGACAAGATGCGGTTTGATTTGCAAAGAATGCTTTTGATGTAGTTGATTTCAAATTCTTGGCGGTAGCAACTTTCTCGGAAAATTCACCGTACCCTCTTTCAGAAAATTGTCGGCCCTCTAAAGAACTGTTCGAACCAATTTTACAGAAAATTGAGTTCCTATACGACAAAACACCAAATGCTTTCGAATAATTATCTCATTGTTTAGGCAAAATTGTAAAGATTTACGAATTTTGCGAAGACTTACACACATTGAAATATGGCAACACTAAGTAATACATTTCATCAAAATTAAATTTTCTTCATCATCTGAAAAGAAGAAAATGTTTTCGAAATTGCCAATCAACTAGCACAGTTTAAACAAATTTGAATTGAATATCTCATGGCTGCAACGGAGCGCTATTCAATTTTCGCGTAGCGCTCATAGTGATTGACACTTGTATCCCGGGATTTCGTCCTAAGAAAATTATTCTTTCACTCCTGTGGGACATTTTCGTAGCCCTTACAAGGGCTGTTTTACTACAAGCGCGATTCAGCGGTGTAATTTTGTTGGCTTCTGCAAAGCTGCCCGGACGCCCGATGAAGCCAGAATGAAGAAAATTTCCGCTCTTGCCGCACCAGAGATCTGATCCGGTGTGAGCTGGTTAGCAGTCCCACTGGTACAGCGTACAGCGATGCGAAGACGACTAGCAACAGCCAACGACCACCGCGCCCGGCTAGCCAAAGCATACTGAAGAGAGAAGCAAACGGAGAAGTCTTCCGATGCGTTCCCCTCGAGGTATGGAAGAATGGTGAAAGATAAGAAGAAGTGTGTGTGACCCGGCGTCTTTCTTGGAAAATTATTCGGTTCTCTCTTGTGGAAAACATTTTCGAAGCCCTTAGAAGGGCTGTTTAAATCTATATGCTGAACAATAATTATTCAATTATTGCGTACATGAGGTGAAAATCGGTAGTTTTAATAACCAAATCCAGAACGGCAGCGTTTATTTTGCGTGACGATGCTGTGCAAAACGTCGAGCAGCAAGCCCTCGCTGCTGCCGTGCCGTGTCAGTTTTGCCGTGCACCAGTGTGAACCGGTTGGTGGTGGCTCCAGTAGCGCCGCGCACGACGACGATGCGTGAACACACGAGAGCGCAACCACCGACCGACAACCACTGCGCTTGGCTTGCCAAAGCATAATGAAGGGAAAAGCAAACGGAGAAACTAGCTAGCTGTCCTCCGATGCGTTCCCTTCGAGGTATCACGAAAGAATGATGGAAGATGAGAAGAAGACAATAACTTATATACTAGACGGCTGTACGGCAAAGAAGTTCAAATTCCCCTCTCGCACGTGATTGGTTAGATGAAAGAGGGGTGAAAATTAGTGATGCCATACAGATTTTTGCACAATGCATACCAATTGCTTTCGAATTATAATTATCTCATTGAACTTTTGCAAATCGATCAGCACAATTATAATGTTTAACAAATAATTTCTATAAATCATGCAAATTTTTCGGCAAAATTGTAAAGAACATTCAAGAATTTGGCGAAGACCTACTCCCATTGAAATATGGCAACACTGAGTAATACATTTCATCAAGATGAAAATGTCTTCATCATCTGAGTTGAAGAAAATGTTTATCAATTGCCAAACAACTAGCACAGTTTTCGCACATTAAATTTTGAATTGAATATCTCATTGTTGCGACAAAGCGCAGTTCAATTTTCACACAGCGCTCATAGTGATTGACACTTATGTGTCCCGGGCTTTCCTCCTGAGAAAATTATTTGGTTCACTCCCGTGGGACATTTTCGTAGCCTTTACAATGGTTGTTTTAATTACTGCAAGCGCGTTTCATGATTATGTTAATTCCGATGTTGGCTTGTGCTGCCCGGACGCCCGTGGAAGAAAATTTTAGCAGAGATCCGATCCGGTGTGAACTGGCTGGCGGCCCCACTGGTACCGCACACGGCGTTGCCATGACGACTAGTATCAGCCGACGACCACCGCGCATGCCTGGGCAGAACATACTGAAGGAGGCTTTCCTCCTGAGAAAATTATTCGGTTCACTCCCGTGGGACATTTTCGTAGCCCTTTCAAGGGCTGTTTTAATTTACTTGCAGTATCACTGCAAGCGCGTTCCATAATTTTGTTGATTCCGATGTTGGCTTGTGCTGCCCAGACGCCCGATGAATCCAGAATGAAGAAAATTTTCGCAGAGCTGATCCGGTGTGAACTGGTTGGCGGCCCCACTGGTACCACGCACGGCGATGCGACGACGACTGGCAAGTGGCAACAGCCGACGACGACGACCACCACGCTCGGCTAGCCAAAGCATACTGAAGCGAGAAGCAAGCGGAGAAACTGGCTAGCAGTCCTCCGATGCGTTCCCCTCGAGGTGTCGCGGAAGAATGATGGAAGATGAGAAGAAGACAATAACTTATATACTAAGCGAGAAAACCCAAAAAATGTGCTCGCTCGTGATTGGCTGAATAAAATTAAAACATAGGTTCACTTTTCCGCAATTTTCAATAGTTTGCTGTTGAAAATCAATAGTTTTCTCTATTTGACATGAAAGGGACATAGTTTTGCGATTGTTTGATGGCAAAATTTTAAAAATCGGTCAATAAATGGCTGAGTTATTAGCGTGCAAAATCTTTCATAATTTCGTGACGGTCGCAAAATTTAGATTTTCATTTTACACCCGGTGCCATGGTACAGTACCGTACCTTCCCCATAGACGTAGTTTACGTCAAAACTTTTCACGCAAAATGGTCCGGATATGATAATGCGTTGCCAAAGTCCGGGTGGAACAATTAGGCGTCATAATTGTTGCTGACTGAGTCACCAAGCATTCAATAATTCACTTTTCGGTTATACTACACTTTTCCCGTTCGTTGGAATGAAATTATCCGATTCACAGCTCTCGAAAAATCATTTTCGATGGTCCTTAAAAGGACCGTTTGGATAATGAATAATTCTAGGAAGAAAATTAAATGAATTCACCATGCCACTATGCGTGTTTGTTTTCTCCGCACTAAATGCTGAACGCCGTCGAAAACTGGCCCCCCGCTTGCTGCCGTGGATGCGATTAATGACCGGCTTCACTCTTGCTGAGAAACGATGCTCTGTCCTTGCTTTGCACTACACCTTTTTCGATTGAGGGTGGAAACTTATCCAATTAACTCTTGAGAAATCATTTTCGATGGTCCTGAAAAGGACCGTTTGAATAATGGACGATTTTGATGAATTTACAATGCCACGCAATTCGTGTTGGCTTTCTCCGCGCTCAACGCTAGACGCCATCGAAAACTGGCCCGCCGCTTGCTGCCGTGAATGAGATTCCCGGTGCTATCAATACGATAGCCGAGTGTCGTCGCTGAGTCGATGTGCCGCTGCCCAGCTCGAGGTGTCACCTCGACGGTGGTCGAAATGGAACTGACGAACAGCTCTCGCATGATCGCATTCCTTCCTGCATCGTAGGTAGTTGCCCCCACGATGCGCACCAATCAGAGAGCGTTGGTAGACTGAACGAGAAAATTAGTCCACTACCCATATTTATAGATTTCAGCGATTTCAATGTCTAACTTTAAAACAACTTTTCAACTATTTATCAATGATTTTTAGGTTCACCGAATATTACAAATTGAACGTGGGAGTTTCATCTCTCGGATAACGGGATTTGTTTATCATTTCATTCAGTGGGAAAGATACTGTGAGCGTTTAAAATCTTTCACTCAAACGTAACGCTCTTGGTTTCATAAATTTTGAAATGACACCGGGTATAGAAAACAGAGACGTAGTCCTACGTCAAAACACGTTTCGCTAAGAGATTCAAAGCCAAATTTAGATTCTACTATGATTGATCTACCGAATATAAACGGCCATGAACATCATTTAACACAATTAATGGCTTATTAGCTAATTTTCCAAACGTGTCCATCTTACTCACCCTACCGGTCCTTCTTACCCACACTGTTGAAAAACATACATTTGGAGATCACCTTTTAATTATCTCAAAAGTCATGGAAAATCAAATTTTATTGCAAAATCGACTTGCAGACTATAAAGTACCTTAGTTGAAGTAAATAGTATTGAGGTAAAATTTTAATTATCTCATTCTTAACACTGTCAAAATAGAGTGTTTCCTAAACATGTCCGTCTTACCCCCCCCCCCCTACAGATCTTCCAAGAACTCCATGGAACATACGCCTTTGTAGCTACAAGCAGGCTTGTCTGCACTAAGAGCGTGAAAGTTCTACTCATTGGATTTACACCATCAAAATCGTAATAAATTAGCAATCTTTCTATTTCAACTGATAGAAGGAAGTTGAAATACAGTAAAACCTCCATGAGTCGATACTGAAGGGACCATCGACTCAAGGAAATATCGAGTAGTGGAACAAAAATCCTTTGGGAAGCTTTTTGGGGGGCCCATCGTAGTAACCCAGAAATTATTTTTCAGTATGGAAAAATTTGCCTCCTTGAGTCGATATCGAGTCAAGGAACATCGACTCATGGAGGTTCGACTGTATCTTAAATGTCATTTCTAGCTGTCAACAAACTGATCTCATTAATTGAGGCGTTAAGGAATTTGAATAAACACTTTTTTCAACATAACGGTTTCAACAGCATTATATTACAAGGGCATTGCATACTTTTAGGCGTTTATCTGTGTAGGGGGACTAATACCTAAGGGCATAATGGATACCCTAAGAAAACAAGTACGTTAGGCCTTTATAACAGAGTAAAACTTTACATATTATCAGTTGACTTACAACTTTAACTTGTTTCCTACATAGGGGGATTAGGGGCATAATGGACACCCGGGGCGAAATGGACACTTCTGTTTTAGCCGAAACCATTGACTTTTATGTTAAACTTTTAATGCATGCGTGTAAAAAAACAAGTCATGGTTCAATTTTTTAAAAGTAACATTTATATTGCACCAAAATAATCAAAATATCATTGAAATTGAAATATGGTTTTCATATGGTGAAATTCTTATAATTCCGGAGCAGTAGCAAAAAAGGCATTACGAGTGTTGAAGTGTGTCCACCACAAAAACAATCTACGTGTATCTACATGTATACGGAGATTCAGCAATGGATGAAGTATTTTATTTTTGATCAGAATTTATTCGAAATAGCAATTTTAATGTTGTAGTCGATACGGGGCGAAATGAACACTAGCAATTACGAATAGAAGCACGCGCATTGCCTACTGTTAGGCGTTTGAGAGAGTTTGGAAAAAATCAATCTGATTATTTTAGCCTAAAGTTTATTTAATTAACTTTGATGTTATGTAAACTCGTCTAAGATGAAGTGTTACATCTGTGGTATTGATCTGTGTAGGTAAATTACTTAACCTTCCGTAACTCGCGCGGTTGACTACCTGCGTCAACACCACGCTAAGGCTGAGTACAAAAAGCGAGATTTTTTCAAAGTGTTGTACAAAATACAACAGCGCGATCGTTCGAGGGTTAACTGGCCCATGTAATTAAAGAATTAGAATAAAATATGCAGGGGTATCCATTTCGCCACGTGTCTTTGCTCTGAAAAACACACGGTTTACAGTTAATTATTTCTCTTCACAATAAAGGTATTCTATCTGCTGTAAAAAACGTTTGAAAGACGTAGGAAACAATTTCAAGATATAAGTCAACTCATAATATGTTAAGTTTTACTCTGTTATACAGGTCTAACATACTCATTTGCTTACGGTGTCCATTATGCCTCTAATTCCCCTACCACAGATGTAATACTCTATGTTACGCGAGTTTACATAACATCAAAGCTTATTAAATTAACTTAAGGTTAAAAATAATCGGATTGATTTTTTTCAAACTATTCATGCAATGCTGTTAGTACATCCATTCGTAATTGCCAGTGTTCATTTTGCCCCGAATCGACAACATTAAAATTGCTTTTTAAGTAAATTTTGATCAAAAATAAAATACTTTATCAATTGCTAAATCATGCAAATTGAACTTAAATGTCGTTTATGTAGTGTTTCAATGCTAATTGCGAATTAGACATGTGAAAATCCCCTAAAAATAATACTGGCCAGCTAGATTAGCCAAACGCCCCTTAGTGCGCTGTTTAATCCAGCTTAATGCATATTATTTGGTTTTGAGCAAATCAACACGTTTAAAATTGATATCTCCAGCTATGTCTTCGATTCTTCGGTGAACCTTTAGCAGCTGTTGACCCGCAGATCACGACACGAGATCCACAGCGGCCGGCAAGATCAGTGCCACCGCAATGTGTGGTTTTTTTTACACTGCGCAACTCGGTACGTCAGTTTGTGCGATGGTAACAACGCATTGCTGTTCACGTGTGTTTGTCTCCTAAATGCAGTTTGCTGAAGTTTGTTCTCATGAATTTTTAATGGAAGTAATCTCGGCCTATTTTCACTAAGTTAGTATGCTGAGATCCAAATACAGCTTCAATTTTCTAAGAAGATTCCACTGAATCTTGAGACACACCATACATTGCGGTCGATCTTCACCACCTTAGGTATGCATCCTAATTTCAGATAGCAGTTACTGTCGTCATGCTTTCGCTTTTTTTCCGTCCTTCATTCTTCTTGCTCAACATCTTCACTAAGCTTTGAAGTCAGGAATCGCTTCATGGTTTCGCTATAAGTCAAATCCAGAGTTTCATCACTCCATAACTATTATTTTTACGATAAAGCTAGGTACTTACCAGATTTGCTTCCGTTAATGCCAGCTACTGATTACACCGCCGTACTTTGAAATGCAAAAAAGCGTGGTCAGAATGAACGGTTCCAAATCTAACTTAACGCAACATTTTGCACTTGTGTTCTGACCTACTCTTTCCAACAAATAGCAGGTTAAAGGTGATTTCACATATTGCGTGTTGCAAACTCAAAAAAATGCTTAGGAGTTACAAACGTAAAATAAAACTAGCCATGCACTTCAGCACACACGCAAATTATGTTTCAATTAGGTATAGAGAAATATTTGAAATACAAAACGAGAGCGTTTTTACCATCTATGAGTGTCCCAAATGAAATCTTTCGCTCTACTTACGGAGTCCTACATTAACAGCAATTCATTCGCAATTACGCCAGATTTCACCTGCAAAAGAGTTGCGGGGCACAGTATACTGGCATCATCAATAAGTGATGGAAATCGTATGCATGCGTTGCTGCAGACGATCCCGAATGCTTTCCACTTCTTATGGAAACGTAGGTTGCACCGGACTGCGTAACTTGTGAAGGTGAGCCATCAATCATTCCTGACTCAATGACAATGCCCGCGTAAACACTGGGAACCAACTTATGCCTCTCGGCCACCACCCAGTCACGGTCGGGACGTGAGACCCTGTATTCCATGCTCATTAAAAAAGGAGCCTGCTTATTTGCAGCGGTGATTTCAATTGGAAGCCTCGCTTTGTCATCTTGTGAAAGAAACGCCACTTGTCGGTTTCCGAGGATTGAAGCAATGGTTTTCATGGACCTTCGATGATATGAAAATGATTTTGTGTAGATTATTTCGAATTATGGTGTTAAATGGTTGTACATGTTAAATTATTAAAATAAGTAGTGAATTGTAATAGGGTCTTGTACCATTTGGGCAGGTGAACCTATTTTGGGCACTTGTTGATATAACTAAGTCAATTCAAACCGATTGTTATGAATTTTTGTATAGAGTTAGATACTGTACGTACCTAACGCTATACAAAAAAATCAACACAATCGGTTTAAAATTGACTTAGTTACAGCAGCAAGTGCCCAAAATAGGGACACCTGCCTAAATGGTACAAGACCCTACCTTACTGTAAAACAGCCGTAGGCCTTTGAATTATAACTTCAGTAACGTATAGCCGGAAGTTTGAACCTTTCCAATGTGCATTATTTTGTTTGAACGGCGGCAGTCAATAACGTCAAATAAACGCCGTGACGCATGCAATTTATTTATTGGTTTGTAATGTGTACACCGAGCATTTTTCACCGTAACACAAATTGAAGATATGAAAGCCTAATAAATCTGTAGCAGTTACTGATGGCCCATTTGGGCTGCAAAACGGTGAGTCGATAAGGAGAGCGACCAATATAGCTATGATACTCCCAGGTTCTTACCTCATGCTTCCACGGGCCAATCGATAACACCGGCTAAGAGTTGTGTGCTTAGCTAGTAGGTTAAAAAATATAATTTGGACATGTATGTAATTTGGACATGCACGGCATATATGTCTTGTTCCAGAAAGCTACTAGATACTTCTCAATATCGAATATTGAATCAAACAGGCCCTATTCTGATGACTTACGTTGAAAATACGCTTAACAATTACGAATTTACTTTAAAATTATCGAAAATGTAAATATTTTCACTAAAACCCCTCAAATGCACAGGTATGCAAGACGACATACACTTCACAGCCACATGCAATATTCACCCTAAAATCGTTGAAATAATAATTGTAAGAAATTTAAAAGCCTTATTGCATTGAAACATGTTCAATAAAGAAGCATTAGGCAGCCAATCTCTTAACATTCATCTAGAAGGCTTAAAATAGGTGGAGTCCAAAACACATTGCATGTTTTACTGTTAATTTAGTTTGGTCATCTGACGAACTACATGGGGATGCTGTGCGATTGCATACTTGGAGGCGTATTCTGTGGGTCTGGCGATATTTCCTCGATTGTAATAAAACTGTAAAAGTTATCAAAATAGATGCCTGTTGAGCGGAGAAATTTGATTATTTGCAAGAAAATATTTGTTAATTTATGCTACTTCCATGATTTAGCAGTACACATGGCTAAACATTGAGATGATTGCCCTGTCCAAATTATATATACCTGAGGGTGTCCAAAACATATATTCGGTGTCCAAAATGCAATTCTAACAGGCGATTGGAAATTGTGACTTTCTTAGCTTAGGGTAATTCATGTATTTTGGACAGGCTGAGGACAACGTTGGAAAAATCGTCCCCTAGCTTCCTTAAAAAGCAATTGATTATTTTGCAAAGTTACTAATATGCTTAAAATATGATTGTACTTAGCATTCCAGGTGACAAAAACCTTAACGAAAGCATTTTAAGCTGAGAAAATCGCAATTTCCAATCGCCTGTTAGAATGGCATTTTGGACACCGAATATATGTTTTGGACACCCTCAGGCATATATAATTTGGACAGGGCAATTATCTCAATGTTTAGCCATGAATACTGCTAAATCATGGAAGTAGCATAAATTTACAAATATTTTCTTACAAATAATCAAAATTTTCTGCTTAACAGGCATCTATTTTAATAACTATTACAGTTTTTGTTAAAATCGAGGAAATATCGCCAGACCTACAGAATACGCCTCCAAGTATGCAATCGCACAGCATCTCCAGGTAGTTCGTCAGATGACCAAAATATATTTACAGTAGAAAACTTGTAATGTATTCTCTCTAAAATAAAAGCTCTCATTTTTGAGTAGCGCCCATGCCGCACAGGAACTGTGTTGGAAACACACATTTTTTTAAATTGCTCGCACGCTCACATTTTTGCAAAATATCAATATTTTTCGGTATTTGAAGGTGGTTTACAAACCCAGTGAGGTTGCCATGTCGAAATTATTGCAAAATACATGCTCATATGAGCGTACGAGCAATTTTAAAAAAATGTGTGTTTCGAACACAGTCATGTGCGGCATGGATGTTTACTAAAAATGTGCAGGCCGAACACATTTTTGAGCGAGGCCGTTTTTGCGTGTTTTGGACACCACCTATTTTAAGCGATCTAGATGCATGGTAAGAGATTGGCTGCCTAATGCTTCTTTATTAAACATTTTTCGTTGCAATAAGGCTTTTAAATTTCTTACAATTATAAATTCAACGATTTTGGAATGAATATTGTATGTGATTGTGAAGTGTATGTCGTCTTGCATACCTGTGCATTTGAAAGGTTTTAGTGAAACAATTTACATTTTCTATAATTTTGAAGTAAATTCTTAATTGTTAAGCGTATTTTCAACGTAAGTCATCAGAATAAGGTCTATTTGATCCAATAATCGATAATAAGAAGTATCTACTTTTATTAGCTCTTCGGAACAAGACATACATCGCCGTGCATGTCCAAGTTATATACATGTCCAAATTATATTTTTTACCCTAAGGTTTTTGTCGTCAGGAACGCAAAGTACAATCATATTATAAGCGTATTAGTAACTTTGCAAAATAATCAATTGCTTTCTAAGGAAGCTAGGGGACGATTTTTCCAACGTTGCCCTCAGCCTGTCCAAAATAAATGAATTCTAGACGAATATTTGAAAAGGGCCTATCTGCTTTGCGTAAACAAACATGTTTTTGTCTCTGTAGGGCCTATCTGCATCCACCCACGCACATCAACACCCTTATCAGAAAGAGTGTTCTTCAAGCTATCTGTTAAGGGTGTTGATGTGCGTGGGTGGATGCAGATGGGCCCTACAGAGACAGAAACATGTTTGTTTACAAAAAGCAGATAGGCCCTTTTCAAATATTCGTCTAGAATTACCCTAGTGCAGGTAAAAGGGCACTGTTGGAACGCTCTTCCATTGGAAGCTGTACCTAAGGTGACTAGTTGGCTAAAAAGTAACTTAACTCCAAAGCCGAGCATATAGTTGAGGAACCATCTTCGTCAATCTTGAGCTATGTTTGGCCAGCTTTTCCGGACATGGGAATCCTACCATCCTATGTTTTCTTTAACCGTGTGCAGCCTGCATGTTTGCAGCCATTCTATAACGGTAAAAGTGAACGCAGCATGGACTCCGCAGAACTCGTACAAAGTTAACTATCTACAAAATGCTGATTAGGCTGGCAGTCCTCTATGGGCACGAAGCATGGACTCTACGCGCCCTTGGATTTTTTGAACGGAATGTGCTTTAATATCTACGAGCGTAATTGATTGATTGTTGTTACATTACTGATACTGTTTAACATCCTACAGGTCTACGGAGCATTGTTCTGTAAATAAATAATTTTCAAACATGACCTCCAAATTTGATCTCCAAGAACTTCCGCGAGTAAAGGCCAGAAGATCTACAAACATAACCAACGGTTTCTTGCTACATTACCGATGCGTTGTAACATCCCAGAGGTCTATTGAGCATTGTACTGAAGGGTATTCATTTCTAAAGATATGCTAGGTCTTCCATGAACTTTCGCGAGTTAAGGCCTTAAGATCTACAAGCGTACTTAATGGATTGTTGTTACATTTCTAATACGTAGTAACATGCTGAAGGTCCATGAACCATTTTTCTGTAAGTAACTAATTTCAACAGATGATCTAGGTCCTCCGCGAACTTACATGAGCAAAGACCTGAAGATCTACAAGCGTTATCAATGGTTTGTTGTCACATTACTTATACAGTGTAGCGTCCTATAGGTCTAGGGAGCATAGTTTTGTTGAGAAATAATTTAAAATTGCCAAATATCTTGTAGGTCTTCCAAGAACTTCCATGAGTTAAAGTTTTAAGATCTACAAGCGTAATCAATGGGTTGTTCTTATATTACTTATACGGTGCAAGATCATACAAGACCATTGAGCATTGAGCTGAAGACAACAAATCTCCAAATATGTTCTAGGTCCTCCAAGAACTTCCGCGAGTAGAGGCCTTAAAATCTACAAGGGTAATATATGAATTTTCATTATATCACTGATGCTGTGGAACATCCTACAGGTCCATGGAGAATTGTTGTGTAATGAACTAAGTTCCAAAGATGTTCTAGGTTTCCAAAAACTTTCGTGAAAAACCCCCTCAGGATCTCTAAGCGTAATCAATAAATTGTTGTTTCATTACTGATGCGGTGCAACATCCTTCAGGTTTCCCGGTTGTCAACTGCGACTGCGATAGCTATGAACTTTGGTCAACTACGGATCCATTATTCAGTTCTCGCAATAGTATAGTACCGTAATCCGGGGTCAAATTGATCACTTTAAAACAACTTTTGCGGATAACATTAGTGACAATTCAAATATTGCCAAAAGAATTTCTGTAAAATCAGTACCCAGTGAGTCTCTATGAAACCATGTGACAGAATTTTGTTCAACAAGTTTATACTTTTAGTTAAATTAATTCAAAAATCAAAAAATTGAGGATGCCACTTTGGGGCAAATTGATCAGTATACAATTAAGCATCGGTTAGAAAGATAATAATTCTTAAGATTAGAAAGATTAGAGAAGATTTTTGGAATATTGAGATAATATTTCTGATAGTTATTTGGACTAATAAGCTGATAGTTGTTTTGAATAAGATTTTTTTTTATTTTGGACATTTTTCTACAGTCACACGGACCATGTTTTATTATCAAAACAACCATATACAAATATTAATAATGAAATATTAATTATAACTAAGCTTCTGGTTGATTCAATCGACTATCTTCAAATACAAGTGGAGTATACTTGAATTAATCATGTAAATGCCGATGCCGACTCCTAGCGCGTTTTCTTGTTTTTCCAAAATGGCGTCTCACAGTGAACATATTGTGGAAGAGTTGATTGAGGTAGAACGTGGAAGTTCTGTTAGATCAGGATGTTTTGAACTTGTTGAAATCATTCAACCTCTCGGATCAGGCCATTGAACAATTCCTCAGTAAGTGCTAATAAAATTATTAGTCGGGCATCCAATTTTCATTAATATTTCTTGATTTCAGCAAACGGCTACAATATCACCTCGCTGAGTATCATTGAGCGAGAAGAAGTGGAAGCACTACTGCCACCGCCATTGTTGGCGGACCGCACAAAGTCAATTGACGGGTTAAATAAATGGCGAATTTCCCAGGTAATTTCATTAATAACTCAGAATGTACTTCATTTTTGATTAATTACACAGCGCAACATTTTTTTGTCTCAAGAGCAAACTTATGTGTCTCCGAAGGATTTTGGGCTCCTGAATCCGAATCCGGCCTCAGATTTGCTCTAACACGTCACAATTTTGAGCTATACCTCAATTTATAGGGCAAAATATGCGATTTTGGGCTTTTTTGACTGCAAGCCATTAAGCTTGGAAATATTTTTTTTAAGCAATCAAAAGGTTAATTGGTCAATTAACATCTAAATTAACGACTCATGTAAAATATTTCGTTTTACCTAATCAAATTTGAAAGATTTAAGCATTTTATGTTAGTATGAAAACTTGCATGCAACTTTTGGAGGGTGACTTGTATGGGAAATATCGTACCTAACATAAATCGCTTAAAACTATCAAATTCGATTTGGTAAAATGAAATATTTTGCATGAGTCGTTAATTTAGATGTTAATTGACCAATTAACCTTTTGGTTGCTTAAAAAAAATATTTCCTTGCTTAATGGCTTGCAGTCAAAAAAGCCCAAAATCGCATTTTTTGCGCTATAAATTGAGGTATAGCTCACAATTGTGACGTGTTAGAGCAAATCTGAGCCCGGATTCGGATTCAGCGGCCCAAAATCCTTCGGAGACACATAAGTTTGCTCTTGAGACAGACCAAAAGTTATTTTTTGTTACGCTGTGTTATATTCCTTTGCAGGGTCTACGACCGGTTTCACTGCCCTTGAAGGGGATCTGCCAGAGTAGCTCTTCGTACAAAAACGGCGCATCGTCAAAAACGTCCCTTGGTGCGCGGCCGAGAGCTGAATGGACGGCATTGATAGTTCGATTACCGGTACGCTAGCGGAATAGTAGAATATAAGCCATGATTGCTTGTAAGTCGTGAGAATAAATAAAACTTGTTAAAAAGTAATTTGAAGTTATCATTTATTGGACAAATGAACTATAAGAATTTTATAAATCATAAACAAAATATAATTGACTGTACTAATTTATGCACTGAGCTGTCAAATTTTTCAACTAAATAATAGTTCATTCAACAATTAACATAGTAGAGTTAATAAGTAACACTGTTTATTTGAAACAATCAAAAATAATTATTGGTTCAACTATATGATATAGTTTTTATAACCTCATTATAGTTGAATTGAACCTTCATTTTAGTTATCTCTAAATTAATAGGAAATTTTAGTTGATTGAACAGTAAATTTAATAGAGTTTACCAATATTTCTTCTCCGTGCGATGGCACACTGACAAGTCATACCGATAAGTCATTATTGGCGGACAGTGTCCGAAGCTCACGACAATTCAACAATAATTTCTATCCCGTTTTGATATACATGTGCGGAGGTGGAGTGTGAGTGCACAATGCTGAAACGTGCTATCCTAGATCGTCTTCCGTCGTTTTACACCTAAAGTGTATGAGTTTGTAGGAAGTTATCAAGCCGGCTTCGTCGACGACCACTCGACAACGTATCAGTTCTTCACCGTGCGGCAAACCCTCTAAAAATGTCGCGAATACCCAACGCATCACATGTTCATCGACTTCAAGGCGGCGTGAGACAGTATCAAATGCACAGAGCTGTGGGAAGTCATGGACGAGAACGGCTTCCCCGAAAAGCTCACTAGCACTAGACTGACTAAAGCGACTGATGAACGGTGTAAAAAATGCAATTCCGGGTGATCTGCCAAATATGTTTGTCCGCCTATTTTTTATGAGAATCTCCCATTGTACTTACTTAGGTTTAACATCTGGTGGTAATACATTCCATTATCAACCATTGTAAAGCTACGGTCCTTAAACATTTCTATTTCAAGCTTCCACTTGAAGTTGTGCGGCCAGCTCCTTTCATTTTACAGTTCTCAATCACGGGATAGCTAACAAAAATGCGTGCACTTAGGTAGTTTGAGATTCTGTGTCCATCCAGCGAGGTTAGCCTAATGCATGTTCATACCAATTTACAGAAAGCTTTCTCAGCGTATAAAACCATTTCTGCATTCATTTATTGCGTGTCAATATGCAGATTCCAACCATAACCACAAATAGAAGTGAAAAAAATAAATGCCCAAGTTCGTGCGGCAGGGGGGCAGGGCAAAAGTTCAATTTCGGAAGTGAGCGAGAGACTTTTACCGTCGTCCGTCGTCCAATTCTCATGCAAATTTTCTCAAGCGGGCGGCGATGTGGTAAGGACTTTCACTGGGTCCTCTACGCTCCCTTCCCCCTCGCATTGGATCGTTCCGAGTGCCGATGGAACGTAATGTCGTGGCAATTTTCACCTTTCTGGAACATAAAGTTGCCGAATGCGAGAGTCAGCCAGTCAGCAATGGAGTGCCCCGTTTTAGGCCTGATGGGTGCCACTTGATGGGTGCTGTGCCAGCATCCAATTTTCACCAGAAATGAGGGGGCTTCATTCTACGTTTTTGATTATTATTGGAACTGGGGAAGTTCTCTGCCGGAAAGGGGAATTTTTATTCTTGGGAAGTGGTCGGGTGTCGATTCAAGAAACAATGGCTTTGATCGGTTCCAGCTAGGCAAAGGCGGCGGCGGCGGCATAAAATACTGCTTTATGCTTGGATGATGATGCCCATAAATTGACTATTTTGCGAACGTTCGTTCCTTTGATGGTGATGTGGCATGTCAAATGAACATTCATCATAGAAGGTGATGGTGATGAATGAACGAGGATGGCTTTCAGCAATTTTAGTTGAGGATTCTGTGGGTGGAACCAATTTCGACATGGTTGGAGATGATAAAATGTAGAAACAGTTTTTTTAAATAATTTGGAATGTTTAAGTTTCAGTCTACGCTTCTAGCTACTTACCTTACTCAGACTAAGGCATGAGTGTCCTCTGATGTACGTAGGAGTCGTCTCCAGTCTACTCGATCCATGGCGGTGTGTTTCCAGCTCCGCACCCAGCGTAGGGTCCGCAGATCATCCTCCACTTGGTCGACCCACCTAGCTCGCTGCGCTCCACGTCTTCTTGTACCGGTCGGATGACTCTCGAGAACCATTTTAGTCGGGTTGCTATCCGACATCCTGATGACGTGACCCGCCTACCGTAGCCTCCCGATTTTCGCGGTATGGACGATGGTTAGTTCTCTCAGCAACTAATGCAGCTCGTGGTTCATTCGCCTTCTCCAAGTCCCGTCTTCCATCTGCACTCCGTCGTAGATGGTACGCAACACCTTCCGTTCGAAAACTCCAAAGGCGCGTTGGTCCTCTTCACGTAGAGTCCATGCTTCGTGCCTATAGAGGACTACCGGTCTAATCAGCGTTTTGTAGATAGTTAACTTCATTGCGGAGCGGATCTGGTAGGATGGTTAGAACACTTGACTATCACGCCGAGGACCTGGGATCAAATCCCACTCTTGATAAACTCACAAAATGTGAGTTCTTCCTTCGGAAGGGAAGTAAAGCGTGGGTCCCGAGATGAATCCATGGCTAAAAATCTCGTTAATATAGATTTAAAAAAAGTTAATTTCGTGTGACGGCGAACTTTATTCGATCGTAGAGTTCTGCGGAATTCAAAATAAGCTTGATTTCCTGCCACAATGCGTCTCTGAATTTCTCTGCTGGCATGGGCATAGCCAGAAGGGGGCAGAGTTCCAGAAAAAATATCTCAAGAAATAAACTATACTAATTACACTAGTTTACAGCATTTTTGAACTCGGTAAGCTGATGATCGTTTTTAGTGTAGAATCATGCCCTGAGTTCGAAAACGCGAAGAAAAAAAATTACAGTAGAGCGGAAATTTTTTCGACTTTCCATACAAGGTTGATGATTTGAAATCGATTTTTGTTCTATTTTTAAGCAAAGTCGCTCACTTCATACATCTCATTCTCCGTATTCAATACTCCGATTAAGCTGATTTTTTTACTGTAACTCGCCTACATATGATACGTCAATTAAACGTTGAGAAAGAATTTTTAAATTGTTTTTTTCTTAATGAAAAAAATACATTTCTTCATATATTTTTGGAAAATTTTCTAAAATTTAAGGAGATCGTCCCCAAAACTCGCCAATATCATGAATTTCATCAATCTGACGCAAAACCTGCATTCAGATGATCGAATGGTATTATATTCAGCTCTTAATTTATGGGAAAAGATTTAAAATTGGTTGAACAAATCGCAAGATATTTGAATTTTATAAAACTCCATATTTTAAAAAGTTATAAAACTCGATATTGAGCTGAAACTCAAAAACTGTTCCACTTAAAATTTTTTGAAGCACGGTTTGGAAATCAGCGCTAAATTATGCTTCAAAAATTTTGGTCGTTGACAAAAGTTCACGACTTTCGTTTTATTTTGTAAACTAGTGTAATTAAGGTTTTTATCCATAATTATCAAACCATTTTTACTCGAGCATTTCGCCAAGTATTACTCCAAGAGAACTATTTCAATCTTATTACAAAATTCTAAGAAATAAAAAGATTGGTTAACTGTCTAAAATTAGTGATGTTTGTTCATGGAATACAAAAACAACATGTTATATTTTCTAGATATGCCGGAACCGGTTCCGATATTGCAAGAGAGGGACTTTATAATACCATATGCTGGTATAAAGTGTAGCAACACATAATGCACGATTTTTCACTAGTATTTAATTCAAATAAACAAGTGTAGAATTAGCCTAAGTTTAAATACACGTAAATGAAACAAAAATCTAACAAACATCATGCTAAGAACAAAATATCTGGGATTTCTTTATGAATTCTTTCAAGAACAGCTTCAGAAATTCCTCTAGGTATTTCTTCAGGGACTTCTCTAAAGATTCTTTCAGGAATTATTAAGAAACTTCATCAGACATTTCTCCTTCGTGAATTCTTTCATGAGCATTTTGCAGGGTTCCGATAATGATTTTTTTTAGAGTTTTTTTCCAAGAAATGCTTCAGGATCTCCTCTCACGATTCCCCCACAATTTTTTACAGATACTTCTGCAAAGATGAATTGATGAATTCCTCTAGGAAGTTTTCCATAGCTTTCTGTGATTATACCATATCATGGGTTGCTCCAGAGATTTTTTTTCAAGAATTCCAGTAGGGGTTTCACCAGACATTCCTCCGAGAATTTCTCCTGGGATATCCTTAGAGGTTCCTTCAGTGATTGTACCAGTGTTTTTTTTTTTTAGGGTTCTCCCAAGAAGTTCTCCATGGATTCCTCTAAAGGAATGTCAACAGAGATCCTTTTAGGTATTTCTGCAAGTGTTCCTTCAGAGATTTCTTCAGGGACTTCTCCAAATATTTCTTCAAAAGTTCCACCAGAGATTGTTCCAATAATTCAATCTGGAATAATTCGAAGTATTTCAGCAGGAATATTTTCCAGAAACCCTTTCAGAAAAGTTTACACAGAGATTACTCAAAGATTGTTCCAGGAATTCCTTAAAAAAAACTTGTACAAAACCTTCTTTTGCGAGTCTATCTACTGGGATTTCTTCAAAAATTTCTCCTGGTTTTCCTCCAAGAAATCATCCAAGTATTATCCCGGGAATGTCTTCTGTGATTATATCAGGAACAACTCCAGGAATTATTTTGAAAATTTCTCCCAGGATTTTTTTTTTTGAGAATTACACCAGGAATTTCTTTTGGAATTTCTCTTGGATTTTTTTCAGGAACACCTCCAGGAGTTAAGCCAGTTCTTTCTCCAGGGACTTTGTAAGGATTCCCTTAGGAATTCCTCTTGGAATAGCTTGGAATTCCTCCTGGGGTTTCTTCAGGAAGTCCCTCAGGGATTCCTTCAGGAACTGCCATAGGGATTCCTCAAGGACTTCCTCCACGGTTTCTTCAGGAATTCTTCCTGGAATTCCTTCAGGATTTTTTTCCTGGGATTCCTCCAGGATTTTTTCCTGGGATTCCTCTAGGAATTTTTCCAGGGATTCCTCCAAGAATTTCTTCTGGGCTTCCCGAGAATTCCTTAAATGATTCTTTCGAGAACAACTTGTTTTAAAAATTTCTTTAAAAAAAATCCAGACACTCTTTTTTCAGGATTTTTTCCTTGTATTGTTTAAGGAACTCCTCCAAAAATTAACCCATTATTTGAAATTGCTCTCGGGATAATTCATTAATTATTCCTGGTATTCATCAACGAATTCTTCAAGAGATTCCTCCAGAATTTCCTTCAAGGATATCTTATATAAAAAATCATCTAGAGATTCCTCTACAAATTTCGCCAGAAATTCCTCTAAAGATTTCTCCAGGAGCTTCTCTCCAGATTCCTTCAGGAATTCCTATAGGCATTCCTCTAGAAATTCCTTCAGAGATTCTTTCAGGCATTCCTTCAGTGATTCCTAAAGGAATTGCTTCAGGAATTCCTTTAGGAATTCGTACAGGAATTAATCCAGAAATTCTTCACGGGATTTCTCTAAGCATTTTTCGGGAGACTCCTGCAGGAATTCCTCCAAAGAATTCTCCAGGAATTACTTCAGGGATTTCTCCGAGAATTCCAACAGGAATTCTTTCGGGCATTATTCCAGGCATTTATCCAGGCATTCTACCAAGGTTTTCTCCTTGTATTATTATAGAAATTTATCCAAGAATTCCTTTAGATATTCCTCCAGGAATTGTCTTAGGGATCACTCCAGGAATTTCTCCAGGAATTCCCTGGGAGTTCTTCCAGGAGTTTCCTCTGGAATTCCTTCAGGAATTCATGCTGGCATTCCTCCAGGATTTTTTCCAGGGTCTCCTCGTGGAATTGTTCCAGAAATCAACCCAGGAATTTCTTCAGGGATTTCTCCAGGAATTTCAACAGGAATTGATCTAAGATTCCCTCATAAATTCTGTCAGCAACTCATGCAGAAATTTCTCCAGGAAGTCGTTCAGAAATTCCTTCAGAAATTCTTCCAGGATTTTCTCTAGGAAAACCTTCTGGAATTTTTGCAGATTTCCCGGAATTTTCCATGGATTTTTCCGGGATTTCTCCACGAATTTCTTCAAGGATTCCCCCAGGGATTCTTTCATCAATTCCTTCAGGATTTTTTCCAGAGATTCCTTCAGGAAATCCTCCAGAAATACTTTCAGGAATTCTTTAGAAATTCCTCCAGAAAAAATAATATAAATAGATATCTCCCAGAACTCCTCTAGAGATTCTTCCAAAAGTTCAATTTTAAGAATACCTTTAGAGATTCTTCCACGAAATCCTTCAGGGAATCCTCCAGCAATTCCCACAGGAATCCCAACTAACATTTTTGCTGTATAAGAGCATAAGCGAGCTTTCTTCCAAGGGCGTTTGCTCCATAAGCTTTTATTCAGCTACTTTTGTTAGTAGGGATACCCCTAGGAATTCCTCCAGGCATTCCACCAGGACTTTATCCAGGAATTTCCGAAGCAGCTCGTTCACTAATTCCTCCAGGAATTATCTCAGGAATTGATCCAGGAAATGCTCCTGGATATCCTTCATAAATTATGGCAGCAATTCCCAAGGTAATTCTTCCAGGAATTTCTACAGAGATTCTTCTAGGAAATTTTCCAGGGTTTTTTACACGAATATTTAACTGTTCTCGATTGATTGTATCATACGCCGAGTAAAAACCGATAAGCAAATGATGTGTGGGCACGTTGTATGCGGCATTTCTGCAACACCTGGCGGATGGCGAACATCTGGTCCGTTTTAGCGCGTTCACCCATGAATCCAGCCTGATATTTCCCCACGAAATCTTTTGCGGTGATAGACGGCTCTCGTTGATAGACGGTTGCATAAAATTTGTGAGAATATCTTGAAGGCAGCGCTCAGTAGTATGATCATCGCGCGATAGTTCTCGCAATCCAACTTGTTGCTTTTTTTTTGTAACAAGTGAGAACTACCTTTTTTCTGAGGAAAAATCTTCTGTTTTATATATTTTTTTAATACAGCAGAAGTAAAACCTACTAATAAAATCACAACTATTGCTCCCATTTGAGAAAAAGCTAACATGATTACTCTACTCAAACGGGCTTTTCCTTGTTCCTAAATAAACAAAATAAACAAATATAATGATAATACTGATACTATTTACAGATCTTTTATGATACTATCGTATGATACATTCTTGACTTTGTTATACTTAGCAGAAACCGATATAATTCGACCCACTCTTAAAGCTTTTATAATGATATTTTCATTATTTATCATAAATAAAAATATTCAAAATTGATATTTTACAAGTGATGTTCATGAAAACTTACTGGAATATCCTTTTTTGGTCTTAACTTCTGGTAATTATTAATGATTCTGCCCTTCAAAAAACGAAGAAAATGATTTATGACCGCTTCCCTGAACATATGGAACCACTGTGCAATGTAACTGTCATGAAGACGTAGTCACATGGATGATAAAACATGATTTGTTTCCCCCTTCTCCGTGGACTAGCGTGGACTTTTCCCAAACCCCCTCCCGCTCCAAGTTTTCCACGTGATATATGGACGGTCCCTTGTTTTACAGCTGAATTCTCTCCAATGTTTCGTCCAGACTCCTACGTTGTGTGATTTCTCCCGGGGGACTCGAGGAAGACGAACTACTACTTCGACTCTAGGTAATATTTATTGCGCACCATAGAGTAGACAGTGCTCCTGCTCTCTGGTGGTTCGATTCGACTGACAAATTAGAACCCGGGTTTTAACATTAGCAGCAAAACTATTCCAATAATGGAACATGTGTCCAGAAATAAGGATTCTAGTACACTCCGACCTTATTTTACGTCCGTTTATTTTGCTCCGGATTGACTTACGTCCAAAATTTAGATTAACGCCCATTTCAATCAATGCTCTAAACCTTTAATAAGTTTCTAAATATACACATGTAATGATCAGAAAAGTTCGAAAGCACAACAAAGGCCAACCAGTGAAAGCTCCTGATATCATTATCTCTTGTGTTAGATGGCAACACTGTACAAATAGAACCATATACATATTGCTGAATCTATATATATAAAAATGGATTTCCGTCTGTCTGTCTGTCTGTCTGTCTGTCTGTCTGTCTGACCGCTATGGATTCGGAAACTACTGAACCGATCCGTGTGAAATTTTGTGTGTGGGTATTTTTGGGACCGGGGAAGGTTCTTAGCTTGGTGTGAGAGCTCTCCGGTCTCTGGAACGGGGGGCTCCCATACAAATGACCTTGCGGGGCACTTCGCTATGGAACTGAATGTCAAAAAACACAGTAGGCAGGCAGTAAGCAGTACGACGTTTGCCGAGACGGCAATGTATTTACAAACAAAATTCCAAAAGTGTGTAAGCGAGATTATCTAATACTCCCTGCTGCCTTTGGGTAGTGGAGCAGCCGCTACACTACCGTGTGGCCGGAATTTCACCGCCGGGGCAGCTCGGGAATGGAATGACAGGTTTGTTGGGTCAGTGCTCGACCGACGGGGACCAGCGGGCGTTGCTGGATGGATCCGTGTATAAGGGTCTTGCTTCTTTGTCGGACTAGGACGGCACGACCCAGGACGAGACCGGAACGACCGTGCCGAAAAGAGTCCCTCCTTTACTGTTAAGACCAATGGCCTGAGGCAATCGTCTTACAGTGGACGATGGCGGGTCTTTTGCTATTAGACTAGGGAGCCATCTCGACTCCCGAGTCGCCGTGTGTGACCGTTTTATAGCGGATACGAGGTCCTAAAGTGGATAACAATTTTCCGCCAACGGGGATGAGGTTGTTGCAGATTTACCTGAAAGGAGGTAGTCCGGATATACAATCCCTATCCCTTCTTTAACAAAAAGGGGGGGTAATGCGACGTGACAGGTATTATAGGTGGTAGCGTCGTGGCGTCAAGTGGTGTCCAGTAACTGGCCCCACGTAGAACTAGACGGTCCGGCGAAGACAACGCTGGACTCCTCTGGACTCGAGGCAGAATACATGGTCTGGTGCTGTAGGTCGCACTTCTGGACAACACGAGGCATGGATTCTTCCAGACAAACTATTTGCTAAAAGCCCAGAATGCAACGGGACTCCAGACGAACTTCAGGTGGCCAATTATTTCACGTGACCAGAATACAAGAGTGGTAAAGGCTCCTGGTACAAAACCTTTCGGGATTATTTTTAAAATGACTCCAGGAATTCCTGCAGATATTAACTCAGGAATTACTGCAGAATTTACCTCAGGAATTCTGGATTTCATACAGGCATTTCCTGCAGGATTGCCACCAAGAATACCTCTAGGAATCACCCCAAGAATTGATCCAGGAATTGATCCAGAAAATCCTCCACGAATTTCTTTTTGAAATTCTTTTAAGAATTTCTTCAGTAATTCTTTCAGGATTTTTTCCGGGAATTCTTCCAGAGTTTCCTTGAGGAGTTTTTCCAAGGATTCCTCCAGAGATTTCACCAGAAATTGATTCATGGGATCCCTCCAGGAATCCCAACAGCATTTTCTCCAGAAATTTATTCAGGAAATGGTCAAGGTATTTACCAGAAATTCCTTCAGGGATTCCTCTAAAGATTCTTCCAGAGATTCCTAAAAGAATTCCTTCGAAAATTCCTCCAATAATTCATCCAGAAGTTTTTCTAAGTTTTTTTTCTGGAATTCCTCCAGACATTAATCTGGAAATTGCTAATGGAATTTCTGAAGGGATTCCTCCAGAAGATCTTCTGGAGATTTCTCAAGGATTCCTCGAGGAATTCCTACAGGTATTTCTCTAGATATACCTCAGGAAATTCCTGTAGAAATTCCACTAGGGATTCCTAGAGGAGTTTCTCCAGAAAATCTTTAAAGGATTTCTCCAGGGATTCTACCTGAAAGTTTTCCAACGATTCTTCAAGAAAATCTACCAGAAATTCTTCCAGGAATTTTTCTCAAGATTTTTCAAGGAATTTCTCTAGATATTCCTCCAGAAATTCGCACAGGCATGTCTCCAGGCATTCCTTTAGGAGCTTCTCTAGGGAATCCACTAGGGATCGCTCCAGGAATTCCTCCAGGAATTCTATTAGGAATACTTCCAGGCATTACTCCAGGAGTTTCTCCAGCGATTTTCATAGGCATTCTTCCAGGGATTCATCCAGGCATTTCTTCAGCATTTGATTCTGTTACTTCTCCAGGAATACCTTCTAGAATTCCACCAGGAATTGCCCCAGAAATTACCCCAGGAAGTCCAGCAGATATTACTTCAGGAATTCCCAAAGAAATTAAAGCAGTAATTTGTTCAGAAATTACAACGGCAATTTATCCAAAAAATCATCCTCCAGGAGTTTATACACGCATTATTCCAAGAATCCAGGGATTCCTCCAGGAATTGGTTCAAAGGATTCCTCCAGTAGTTCCACCAGGTTTTTCCAGTTATTTCTCGAGGAATTTACCAGGAATACCATCAAGGATTCCACTAAAGATTCTTCCTCCAGTAATTCATCCAGATATTCATCCAAGAATTCTTCATGGAATTACTCCAGAAATACCTCTTGGAATTTATCTAGGAATTTATTACTCGCGCTGTCTGTCTGTCTGACCCTTATGCATTCGGAAACTACTTATCCGATCGGTGTGAAATTTTGTAGGTAGATATTTTTGGGCCGGGGAAGATTCTTAGCTTGGTGTGAGACCTATGCGATTTCAGGAACGGGAGGCTCTCATACAGATAACTTTCAAGTTACACTGTTTCATTTTCTTTATGGACCAACTGCTAAAATTTACAACATACCTAAATGTTTCCTTCTTTTTATCGAAGGTTTTTCTTTCGAATGGCGCTGTTGTGTAGTTTATGGCAGTTGAACTGTAAATGCTATGGTCGAGTTTTCCGTTTAATTTACATTGATAAAAAGTTGGTTAGCAAACAGCATTCTTTATCTGAGACAAATGTACCAAATGGAAGATAACGTGCCTTTGGAGCCGGGCTTCCGATGTTTATAAAAATGAGTTTACATACTCTTTGAAGCCATACAACTAATTATTTAATGAAATGATCAACAAGATTTTTGAACGGATCAATTTGTCCTCATGGTGGGTGGCTATGTTCGTATGTAGAACAAGTTAAGAAAATTAACAAAAACATTAGAAAAACTGTGCAAGAGCAACAAATTAAATGGGCAATACATGGTTTGCCGGGTCAGCTAGTATGTATATACATAAGAATATATGCAATATAAAAGACCCTTAAGCATAATTTAAGTAGACGTCAAATACTGTTGCATGTTGCAAAATCTCAATACACCCGATGCTTTTTTTGCACGGGTCTTGTTTTTGCTATAACTCAGTCATTTTTTAACCGATTCTCATGAAATTTTGTACACGGATAGTACTAATCGTGCCTACATTTGTACAAAATTTCATAAGAATCGGTTGGAAATTGACTAAGTTGTATAAAAAACCAGACCCGTGCAAAAAATAATTGGGTGTATATAATTCACTACAATAATTGAGATGGTGTGCAAGTTCGTTCTAGTTTGAAGTAACGTAACAGTAAGTCAACTAGATTAACATTGAGTACTTGTCTTTTTAAAATTTGGTTCTTCAAAATAATCTTTACAACTGGAAACACTGCATAATGTTAAACATCGATCAACACAATTTTGAGATAATAAGGTATGCACACAGCAAAATCTAGCCGCCGCATTTTGGATAGAACTTTCTCCATTTTCAACGAATCGTGGCAATCTCTGGCCCAAATGAAAGCTTATTGTGTAAGGAATCGAAAAATATTTACTTCGGGATATATTTTGACATTGTGTTTAAAATAGAGTCAAGGGAACAAGAAGTCCTCGAAAAGTTTTTGCACAAACGTGCTGAAAATCTGACAATGTACATTAAAGCGACCGTCCCCGCAGACCTAAATTAGCTTTCAAGTATTCGGTTTCATACATCATTACAACCTGGAAAGGTTGCAGATCAACTTAAGAGCAAGAAAAAATCGAAGTTTGGCAAGAAATACATAGTTTGGTCAACAATATGAATTTGTGGTTTGAAAAACCGAACTTTTAGAAATACATGTACAGCAAATCATCTTTTTCACTACGGGAAATGTCGGGAAAAATGGCTGGCACCCCTTATTCAAAAGCTTAGATATTATGTATTGATTTGAATTGATTTTTGTCCCCTGTTTTTGGCGGAGAATGCTTGCGTTTGTATGCAGAAAACTATGTAGAAATTGTACTGCATTTTTCCAAAAAAACGTAAAATCTCATACACTTTAAAACTCAACCCAATTGAAAAATATTGAGTAACCGTGAATTGGAACCTTAAAAAAATGTCAAGAACGACAGCTTTCATCGAAAAATAAGATTGATTTTGACACAAAGGTGGTAAAAATTTCTTGGCATGCGGTCGAAGGTACTGTGCAAAACTTTACGGAAGGACTTAAGCTCAAAACTCGAGATGACGGATATAACAAGTCAAATCAACAATGTCTTGATGTTGATTTAAAGTAAATTAATGCTTTTTTACGATGAATTGCTTTTGGTTTGGGAACAAATTGGAATGAATTATCACTGCTTGATTTTCTTTGGCCAGATTTTGCTGTGCGCATACCTTATACCGAATTCGATTGTTCAGTTAAGATTATGTAGAAGTCAAGTGGCATCTTTGGCGTCTTATTATAAAAACAGAAATTTTTGACGTCATTAAATACCACATATTTTGTGTACTAGCTGGCAACACTGGTCATGTAAATTCAAATATAGCTCAATATCACAGATCGGGTGTGAGATAGGCCATTCGAATGTTCGACTATGTTATAGTACACCTCAAGTGCAGTACATTATTTTACCTTTGGACACAAATATGCAATATATTATTGCTGGCAACACTGGTCATATAGATTCAAATATAGCTCAATATCTCTGATATGGTGTGCGACAGGTAATGTTCAAATGTTCTACAATGTTATAGTGCACCTCATGTGCAGTAAATTGTTTCACGTTGGGACCAAACATAATATTATTGCTGGCAACACTACCCAAGCAACCAAAAGATCGAATAAAATGGTCCTTTATAAGCTAAGCAGCTTGTTCGAGGCTGCTCGTTACCCAAGCAACCAAAAATTCGGATAAAATAGCATGTTTGGGCTTAATCAGCTATTCGAAGGAAGATGAATAGCATTCTATTCAGCTCAGTTTTTAAGTAATTAACCGAACTTGAGTTCACAAAAAATATATTTATACTGGCAACACTGATCATACAGATTCAAATATAACTCAATATCTTTGATATGGTGTGAGATAGGTCATTCAAATGTTCCACAATGTAAAAGTACACCTCAATGTACTGCACTGTTTCACGTTGGGATACAAAAATATTTTATTGCTGGCAAAACTGATCGAAGACTTTGTCGAGGACAACACATTTCTATCTACTTTGGGTTCCTAGATAGAGAAGTCTAAAATTTTACTTTATAACTAGCGCCACCTAGCGGGGAACTCACCAACTAATTAGTGAATCACCAGAATGTTCTTGTCCTTCTGAACAACTTTGTCGAAGACGACACATTTCTAGTACATGTACATGGATACCTAGCCCAATTTGATTTCCTTCGCATTGAGTTTAGCCTCGAATGATGAGGTTTTAACTGTTTGCAATGTAAAGTCGGATAACTTAGTTTTATTCAAATCCTGGAGGTCACCACGACACCAGTAGCAAGGGCTAAATACTATGATTCCTTGAAATTTCGAAACAAATGCAAATATTGAAAAAATAGGACGACACTAGATTACGGTTTGGTAGATCTTACTGAGTAACGCAACCCGAAAGGATGATCTACCTACGTTACGGGCTCCGTTAACGATCGATCATCTTTTAAACCTGAAACCTAGGATTGGGGTTTCTTGTTTGGTGGACGTTTACCCCCGGAACAGGAGGTCCGTAGTGTTCCGGGACAGCTACACGGGCAACCATCATCATTTACCCTACTAGATATAAAACAGCCTTAACTTTTCAAGAGTATTTTGGACATTTCCAGAAGTTTGTGCGTAACAGTTGAATTGGGACAATTCAACAAAGATATTACCAAGTATATCCTAAATGTGACAAGCTTGACAGAAAAAGTGACGACGTCCTACCCAAAATTCCACTGACCAATCCATACCCCACCTCACATTATCCATTCCCAATCTCCAATGGAGCAGTGAAAAGTCGCTATTAAAAACATGTCATCCTAATGGGACCAAATTTGCATCACCCACATTACGCCAAACGACGACCAAGAAAACTTTACAATCTTTTGTACCTAAGGAACGAGACAAACCTATCCCACATTATACCTACTTTCCGCCTTCCATTTCGGGTCGGTGGTGCCGGCGGTGTTTGGAAGACAGTGACTAGGCGATGACAGCGGAACGGCGAAAGGAGCTGGGTTGTGTAAGACCCTCACGTCATCCATCCCCATCAACCCCATATAATCGCCTTTTCCCGTGACGTTGGCGTTGTTGGTTGTTGCGTTTGAATGGGCGGGCGAAGAAAGGAGAACGAATGGGATACGATCCAAGTGTCTAACACGTTACTGATGATGACGATCCACAAACTGAACGACTATCCGAGAGTCACCGTGGTTGGCTGGCTGGCCTAGCACTCGGAACGAGAGTGTGAGTATGTGAAAGTTAAAAGTTCAGGAGACACATCTCCGGGAGAAAGTGTCATCACAAGATGGTTGTTGCGCTGCTGGTGGATCCTAGTGATGATGATGGTGGGGTCCAGTGCAGCAAAACGGGTCGGGTTCAGGTCGGATTTAGGAGGGGTTAACGTAAACTTGTTGTATGTTTGTGGCACGAGTAAACATAAAATCTGGATAAGAAAATATCAAGAGCCGAAGAGATGCCCGTTTCTCTTTACTAGTTTTAAAGACCCTATTAAGCCGCTTCCCTGTAAATGTCTTGATATTATGTAAATACATCAGGTCTTTCGGCTTCGGCCTTGACTGAGTCATCTCATCCTAAATGCTGCATTTTATACCAATATCTCCTACAATTACGTGGGATGGGCACCGCACCGGGTGACACCGGGATCACTTTTTGCATCCAGTTCATCTTGGTTCCAATATGTACAAGCAGAGAGAGAAGATGCACCGGATTGGGGCATCAACTTGAACGAGAGTCGACGCGCGTGCTCTTCCGTTACAAAGTGCTTTTCTATCGGCGAAGTTGCCCATCGCAACGAGTAAACTTTGCATACGGTGGAAGTCACCACCGACCGCACGTGAGGCATGTTGCACCCCCGAATGGTTCTTTCTCGTATCTTCGAGCAGGGCGAGTGGTTCGCCCCATTCCGGAAGTTGCATATTAAATTTTTCCAGTACCCTGGGGCCCCTAATGGGGCCAGGAAATTTGGAGCGAAAGTCGTCCCCGCAGAAGAAATTCCTTCTATGAGGAGGGTTGCTATTTCAATGATCCGATTTGAATTGGAAGTTTCATTTCATTACGCCAATCTCAATTTACCGTTGCTGCTGAATGCGAGTGACTCGCGCGAGGCAAACTTTAGAGTCAAAAGTTAGACCCATAATCATCGTCATCACCATTCTTGGGTAAGTGCGGCTCGAGCCGTCTTTGCCCTCCACCAGTTTGTGCAGTCATCAGGAATACATTCAGCATTAGCATCCCTCGTAGCTGCTGCCGCCAAACTGTGCTTTTCAGCTGGAAGCCAAATTAGAAAATAATTACTTTTCCATGTTTTGTTCAAGAGGACGGTTTTTCTGGTGGAACTTGAATTTATCTTTGAGAATACTAACGAATGAAGTACGAGCCCATGCTTCCACAACGTGCAGTTTTACAGTAAGATTAGAATCGCCAATCTGGAGACGGACGGTTCGTGTGTTGTTCCGGTCAGGAAATTTTCTCGATTTTTCCACCGGGAATTTATCCAAGATTTCTTCCGGGAATTTCTCCAGGATTTCCTCAAGGACACCCAGCAGCAATCCCTCCGAGGATACCTCCAGGAATTCCTTCGGTAATTTCTCCAAGAATTCTTCTGGGAATTTTTCCAGGAATTCCTCCATAAGTTCCTCCGGAAATTTTACTGAGAATTACCCCATGAGTTTCTCTAGGAATGCCTCCATGAATTCCACAGGAATTTCTCCAGGAATTTGTCCGGGAATTTTTCCAGGAGTTTCTCCAGGAATGGGAACGTCTCCGGGAATTCCTCCGGGAGTTTCTCCAGAAAAAAATTTCTTCAGGAAGTTCTGAGAATTTCTCCAGGAATTCCTCTAGGTTTTCCTCCACAAATGTCCTCCGGGAATTCATCCTGAAATACGTCCGTGGATTTCTCCAGGAATTCCTCCGGAAATGCCTCCAGAAATTCTACTAGGAATTTTTCCCGAAATTCCACTTGGAATTCCTTCAGGATATCCTTCCAAAATTCCTCCTGGAATTCCACTGGAAATTCCTTTAGGACTTTCTACAGGAATTTCTCTAGGAATTCCTTCGGTAATTTCTCCAGAACTTTTAATAAGGGATTTTCCCAGGAATTCCTCCGGGTATTTCTCAAGGAATTCTTCCGAGAATCACTCTAGGAATTTCTCCGGAAATGTTTCCAGGATTTCCCCCGGGAATTTAACAAAGAATTTCCCCTGGAATTCCTCCACGAATTTTTCCGGATACTTCTACAAGAATTCCGTCAATAATTTCTCCAGGAATTCTTCCGGGAATGTCTTCGGGTATTTCTCCAGGAAATCCTCCAGGAACTGTTTTGGGAATTTCTTCAGGAAATCTTTCATAAAATCCTCCAGGAATTCCTTCAGGAATTTCTCCGGGAATTTCTTCCAAAAATCTTTCGGGATTTTCTCAGGAAATCCTCTGGGAATTTCTCCTAGAATTCCTCTGAGAACTCCACTAGAACTTCTTCCAGAAATTCCTCAGGAATTTTTTTAGGAATTTCTTCGGGAAATTCTCTCCTTTGGAAATTTCTTCGGAATATCCTCCTTTCTGGAGGAATCCCCGGTGGTATTTCTGGAGAAGTACCCGGAAGAATTCCTAGAAAAAATCCCAGAAGAAATTCTGGTGAAACTACCGAAGGGAATTCCTAGAGGAATCACCGGAGAAATGCCTGATGGGAGCCCTAGAGGAATTCCCGGAGAAATTCTTGGAGGAAGTCCTTAAGGAATTCCCAGTGGAATTCCAGGAGAAGTTTTGGAAGGATTTCCTAAAGAAAATCCTAGTGGAATTTCTGGAGAAATTCCTAAAGGAATTTATGGAGAAATTCTTGAAGGAATTTCCAGAGACATTTCCGCAGGAATTGCTGGAGAAATCCAAGGAGTATTCCTGATGAATTTTTAAGAGAGTTTTCTGAGAACAAAAATCACAGAAGACTTCCTGAAGAAATTCCTGGAGAAATTCCCACAGAATTTTCTTGAAAAAAAAAACGAATGTTTCCCTGAAGAAATTCCTGGAGGAATTTCTGGAGGAATTCCCGGGTGAATTCCTGGAGGAATTCCCGGATGAATTCCTGGAGGAATTTCCGGAGGAATTCCTGGAGGAATTCCCGGAGGAATTCCTGGAAGAATTCCTGGAGGATTTTCCGGACAATTTCCTGAAGAAATTTCCTGGAGAAATTCCCGGAGGAATTTCCTGAGACTTCCCGGAGATATTCTCCTTGAGAATTTCTTGGAGGAATTTCTGAAGAAAATCCGGAGGAATTCCTGAAGAAATTTCCAGAGGAATTCTCGGAGTAACTCAGGGAAGAAATCCTAGGGAAATATTCAGTTACATTCCCGGAGCAAATCCTGAAAAAAAATCCGAAGGAATGCCTGGAGAAACTCCTGGAGGAATTACTGGAAAAAAATCCCAGAATTCCTGGGGAAATTACCGAAAGAATTCCTGGAGGAATCCCCGGAGGAATCCCTGATAGGAGCCCTAGAGGAATTCCTGGAGAAATTTTCGGAGGAATTCCCGGAGACATTCCCGAAGGCATTCCTGGATAATTTCGCGGTGGAATTCCTGGAGGAATCCCTGACGGAGTTCCTGGAAGAATCGCCGAAGGAATTCCTGGAGGATTTCCCGGAGGAATATCTGGAGGATGTCCTAGAGGAATTCCCGGAGGATTTCCTGTAGAAATTCCTGAAGGAAGCCCTTGAGGAATTCTTAGAGGAATTTTCGAAGAGAATCCTGGTGAAATTCCTGGAAAAATTCTTGAAAAAATTTCAGGAAGAATTAGACATTCCCGGAAGAAAAACGGAGCAAAATAAGCAATATTGTGGGGTGACAAAAGTCTCTGCAGGGAGTCTAAGACGGTGTGAAAGTATTGCCTCTTGCACCACCGTTCTAGACCGCCTACTGCCCTGCCAAATAGCTCTTAGCCTGCTGAACAACTTTGCTGGGAACGGCATGTTTGTAGCTCATTAGGGTAGCGAGATATACGTGTTTGAATTTTTTAGACACAAAGCGCCACCTAGCGGATAAATCCCAAACCAAACTTCTTATTATCAGATAGATCTGAGCTTGCTGAAGAGCATTGCCATAGATAGCATCATTCTAGCCAATCAGGATTATTAGGGTTTGGATATTTTTTACACTGGTGCCGCCTAGCGGCCGAATCGCGAACCAAATTCACCGTTGCCAGTTAGTTCTTAACCTGCTGAACAAATTCGCCGAAGACTTTACACTTCTACCTTATCGGGATCTTGAGGTAAACGTAATGCAAAGTATTTGGCCAATTTTGGTACCCCAAGACAATCCGGAATAACTCCGAAACCATGTGGACCAGGCACCCATGTTCCCGGAATCCTAAACCAGAAATTTCTTTTGAGAAGTTGTGAATATTTCATCAAAATCCATCAAAAGACAAAAAAAAGATATTACTATTTTTGTGCTTTTCCGAAGGTGAAAAAAGTACGTTGGCTGGATTTAGGTTAAAGTATGGGTTCATAAGAATGCTGTGTTGAATTTTCATAGATATCCAAGCAGTACAGTAACTGTTACAACAAAACACAATACCAGAGCGACCAAGTTATAATGTCAGATACTTTGACAAAATTATGTAAACGTCCAAATTTGTACATGTTAGGGGCTGTTCATAAACCACGTAGACCAAATTTTGGCCATCTCAGACCCCCCCTCCCCCCTCGTAGACTTTTGTCCATACAAAAATTTTGAAATTTGTATGGAGCGTAGACTTTGGCCAGAACCACCCCCCCCCCCCAAAATCTACGTGGTTTATGAACGGACCCTTAGATATTACAGATCTCCTTAAAGAAAACACTAATCCCACGTCGAAGCGTTAGTCTTCGCTTCGTAATAAAAAAGACTGCGTAGCCGTTTCTTAGAGAGAATTAAAAACTTTAACTGCGATAATTTTGCATGATAAATTGCTGCAAAGACAAAGACAACTTTTACAGCCCATTGAATGCTGTAGCCGGAGCCCGTGGCGTCACACGTTCGCTTCATATGCGGATGGCCATGGGTTTGATTCCCAGCCCCGGTACTAGCAATTTTTCGTCAGCTGCATATTCACGCGAAAACTTGTACATTGAGCTTAAAAAGTAAAATATTGCCCAATTTTGGCAGCAAAATCCTAATTTTAAACTTGAACGTGCAATCGGTGCTGCTGTATGCTAGTGAAACTTGGAGTGGAGAACACTCAGTGGTTGCAGGTCTTCATCAATAGATGCCTGCGGTATATAATTCGTGTATGGTGGCCTGGCAAATGATCTCCATCGTGGAGCGAAAGTGGAGGTGGGTCGGCCACACTCTACACAAGGGCGGGAACGAGATCTACGAGCAATCCCAGCAGGACATTGTAGCAGAAGCAAACCTAGAGACTCATGGCAGCGCAGCCTTAACAAGGAAATAAAAGCAGTCGACATTTGACCTGGCCAAAGGTCAGATTAACTCGTCCATACACTGAGAATTAAACTAAGTATGTAATAAATTAAATTTTTCAAGATGGCATCAGCAGTTCCGATCCATTTCGCGTGCCCGAACTTTCTCTTACGCTTCGACTTCCATCGTCTCGTGCTCAAGTTCACCTCGTTTGAAGTCGAACGGAAACGAATCAAATTACTACCATGTCGATGTGTTTCCTACCTCCAGTTTGGCTCATATGTACGCCACCATTGCTGCTCTAGGTGATCTGCGATGCAAGATTGGGGTTCAATCCCGCAAAAGTAATTTGCTGCTTTCCCTCTTGTTTAAAATGTACAACGTAAAGTGACTCTGTGTAGAAAGCTTTCCCACTCGCCTGAGTGCATCGGAGCCGGTGCATCAACATTCAATTCGCATTAGCTTACAAGAAATTCAAAACGATTTTTTCTTCTTTTTAGCAACACACACGCACACTCGGTGCATCGTTGACTGCAGACGACGTCGACGTCGTCGGTGACGTCTGCCTGCAAGCCCGGACGCCACAACCAAAGACCCGGAAGCACAGGAACTTTTATTTAATTCGAAACTTTCTTGCTCCTGTTCGGAAGGTCTTTTCTTTCAGCACACTCGCTCGAAGGAATTCGCAATAGTTCCTGGGGCTATTGCTAAATATTTACTCAAGCGCTTTTCCTCACCCAAGTTCGGCCGGCTGCTGCATTTCGGGCCAGCAGGGTGCAACCGTGGGTGATGAAGGGAAGATAACTGAACCCACTACGAGCAAAAGGAAAAAAAAAAAAAAACTTTCCGGTCACGTTATTGGTTTGAAATTATATTTGAACGAAAAACTTAAACACAGTTGGATTTCTAGTTCCGAGGGTCCCTCTGCAGCACGGTCCCATTCACCGGGACCGACCGGGAGGACGGAGTCTCTTAAGAGAGACAGGAACTATATTACGAGCACGAACCATAAGACACATCTCGCACACGGATATCTTCCGATAACATACAGACTGTTCGGTGTGTTCACGTGGCCAGATGTATGCGATCGATGGTATGTTATTTATTTTCTTTGCCTCCATTTCGGCTCCAAGTTTCTAGCTGCCAAGTTATCCGTTTTTTTTTTGTTGGGTACATCTCCGATATCCCAGTATTGTTGAACTAGTTTATAGCTGGGTTTCCTCTTGTTTCATCAAGATTGCTCAAGACGTGCTTGTACCGGAAACTGCAGGTTTGGCCTTTTTTTGCCGTTTACTTTTGTTTCTTAGAAAATCAAAGGAAATGTGCAATTGATATCATTAGGAATCGGAAGTCAAATTTGCAAATATTAGAGTTAATTAGATTGAGATGACAATTTGCAATCATTACAATGTGAAAAGTATCAGTTTTTGGTAATTTACTACGGAACCCCTTATGTAAATTGAAGTCAAGTAAAGATTGCCTTAAGGCGAAACTGGAAGCATTTTCTCATTTTTTCGGTTTTTGATTTTTATTAAATAACGAAGCAATATTTTCAAAATCGGTTTTCGTGCACATGTAGAGTATGGATCAAGGTATCTTCTGAATTTTTTTGAGGTGGAAAATGTTTTCCATTTTTGCAGAAACCATTTTTTCGTGAAATTTTGCTCAAAAATGGTTTCTGCAAAAACGAAAAACATTTTCCACTACAAAGATACCTTGATCTATACTCTACATGTGCACGAAAACCGATTTTGAAAATATTGCTTCGTTATTTAATAAAAAAATCAAAAACCAAAAAGTGAGGAAATGCTTTCAGTTTCGCCTTAAGATGTGTAGCTTTGAATTTCATAAGCCACTGGTTTTGCCATCAATAAGAAGCTAAAAAAATCACCCCCGCACCAAATGTACGAAACGTTAATAAAACCGGTGGACCTCGACGGCCACGAGAGATGGGCCATGCTCGAGGAGGCCGGCAAGCACTCGGAGTTCTTGGTGACGTTTTGGATGTGTGCAGGAGAACACCAGCGTGCGTGGATCTCGCTTAGGGGGCCCTAATGATGGTGCGAAATAGAATCATGGTGGAATAATGGAATTCCTAAAAACTGGGTTTCATTATGCTGTGATGCTAACAGCACCATGTATCAATATTGGGCTTCTGGAAAACGTTTCGGATGGTGATTATTCCAAGGCAATGCGAAACCTACACTCTTAGAAAATTAGGAATTTACACGTGACGTAAACCATCAACGTACGTAAACATTCCATGACTGAATGGCAAATTTGTCTCAATTTTACATCCATCATGTAAGTTTGAGTTGGTTGCACAAGATGTCAACAAATCCATCTGACGGGATAGGTAGAAACAGTTTTACATTTATCGTTTGTCTCACAACTCGGTGATACAGCCGAGAGGTATGGTACGTGCCTCTCAATCAGCGGACCAGAGTTCGAATCCGGTTCATTATTTTACTTGCATATGTTTTATCTCTCGTTTCGGCTCTAGCGATTGCTAGCTCGACTTTATTTGTAATATAAGACGTAAATTAGTGTCAAACGGGCCGCTCCTTTTATGTGCATCCAAGTGAACTTAAATTTACATGATTTTTTCTAAGAGTGTAATTAGTGATTATCTCGACCCTGATGAAATTTAAAAAACTTATCATGGAAAAACTCGAGAAATTTATCAATAATTCTTGCAAAAAAATATAAAAAAAATGCGGAAACTTTTTTATCTTGGACAGAAAGCTATGCTAGAATAGAAGAAGATTGCATACACAGCAAATAATTTTGTAATATCCAGGCGCGTAACTTTTGGCGATGTATCCATTTTCGAACGTAATCTCACTCGGACACATCGTTTTCCAACAATTATCACACTCACCATGTACACCCTGGTTGGCACTGGAAAGTGTCAACAAACCCATTCCAGCGGATATTTAGAAGCAGTATCATATTTATCACCTTCCTTCTAACTCGGTGAAATAGCCGAGAGGCAAGGGATATGCCTCACCATCAGCGGATCAGTGTACGAATCCATGCGAATATTTTACTTATACATATATGAATCATCTATCGTTCCGGTTCTAGCGATTGCTAGACTCACTTTCAAGCTACGGCGGCTAATTCGCTGTGTGGAAAGGATGTAATTTGTACATCACTTTTACGACGCGACTGATGTGCAGCGAAAGTGATGTAATATCACAAGATTTTTTTTGCTGTGTATATTAGGTCTAAATTACTAGATAAATAATTTCTATCAAAATTCTTGTTGCAAGTTGCAATGTACAAAGATTCCTACAAGAATTCCGCCAAAAATTCTGCCAGAAATTTCTCGAAAATGCCCCCAGTAATATCCTCCAGGGATATTACTTCAGGTATTCCACCAAAAATCTTCCAGGGATTGCCTAGGAATTCCTCAAGATAACCCTTCAGGAATTGCTCCCACAATTCCTCCAAATTTTATTTATAAAATTTCTCAAAACAATTCTAAAAAAATTCCTCCACGAATTCCTCCAGGAATTTCCCGTGGAATGCCGCAGAAATTCCTGCAGGAATTCCTCCTGCAATTCCTCCAGGAATTTCAACAGGGATTACTCCGGAAATTGCTCCAGGGATAACTCCAGGAATTCCTCCACGGATTCCTTCACGAAATCTCTCAAAGATTCCTTAAGGAACGCCTTCAGCGATTCCTCCATGAATACCTTCTGGGATTCCTCCTTAAACTCCTCCAGGGATGCATCTTGAAATCCCTTCACAGATTCCTTCAGGAATTATTCAAAGAATTACTCCGGGGGTGTCTGCAGTTCTTTCAAGGATTCCATTAGGAATGTCTCTACGGATTCCTCCAGAAGTTCTTCCAGGAAAGAAATTCCTCCAAGAACTCCTCCATGGATTTCTGTAGCAATGCCTCCAGGCGCCTCCAGAAGTTGCTTCAAGAATTTCTAGTAAAATTCCTCCACGTATTCATCTTCCAGAAATTTCTCCTGAAATGCGTTAACGGATTCCTCCAGAAATTCTTCCAGGAATTCCTCCAGGAATATTACCAAGGATATTTTCAGGAATGGCTTCTGGGATTCCTCCAGAAATTTCTGCACAGATTTCTCCAGAAACGCTTACAGAGATTCTTCCAGGGATGTCTCCAGAGATTCCTCCAGAAATTTCCCCAGGAATTTTCCACAGAATTCATCCAGAATTTCTTCCAGGGATTCCTCCAGGAATTTCTCCCCAGATTCCTTCAGAAAATCCTCATGGGATTTTCCCGGAATTTCTCGAGAAATTCCTCCAGAGATTCGTCCAAAGATTCCTCTAGAAATTTCTCCAAGGATTCTTTTAGGAATAGCTACATGGATTGCTTTACAAATTTCTTCACGGATTCATCCTGAAGTTTTTGCGGGATACCTGCCGGGCCTCTAGGGATTCCGCCAGGGATTCTGCCAGAGATTTCGCCAGGGATTCCTTTAGGGATTCCTTCGGGGATTTCTACAGAGATTTCAATAATTTCTTCAAGGTATTCCTCCAGGCATGCATCCTGTACTTACCTTACCGGTTAGAATAAGGCCTGAGTGTCCTCTACTGTACGTAGGAGTCGTTTCAAATCTACTCGGTCCATGGCTGTGTGAAGGGTCCGCAGATCGTCCTCCTTTTGATCGACCCACCTAGCTCGCAGCGCACCACGTGTTCTGGTACCGGTCGGAAGACTCTCGAGAACCATTTTAGGGGATTCCTCCTGTAAACCCTCCCGAATTTCATCCTGGAATTTCTTCATGGATTCCTTAAGGAATACCTCCAGGGATCCCACCAGACATTTCTCCCGGAATTTTCCATAGCTTCTTCCAGAAATTCTTCCAGGGATTCCTCCACAAATTTCTTCACGGATGGCTCGTGAAATTGTAAAAAGGATTCCACCAGGCATTCTTCCAGCGATTCCTCCTGCAATTCCTTCACAGATTCCTTAAGAAATTTATCCAGGGAATTCTCCAGAGATTTCTCCAGGAATGTTCCAAGCATTCCTTTAGGAATGCATCCAGGAATTCTTCTATGGATTCCTCCTGAAAATCCTCCAGGAATTCTTTTGGAATGCCTCAATGGCTTCATCCAGAAATTCCTACACGGATTTCTCCAGAAATTCTTCAAAGGTTTCCTTTAGGAATGCCTCCAGGAATTCCTTTAGATGTTCCTCTAGGAATTCCTTTAGAAATTCTTCCAGGGGTGTCTTCAGAGATTTTTCCAAAAAGTCTGCAATTGGTTCCTCTAGAAAGTCCTCCAGGAATTTCTCAGAGTGTTCAGAGTTTTTCTCCAGAAATTACTCCAAGAATTCCTCCAGAAATACCCTGAGGATTTTTTTCACGGATTCCTCCAGGAATTCTTCCAATAATTCTTTCATGAATGTGTCCAAGGATTCCTCCAGGGATTCCTCCTGTAATCCCTCAAGCGATTCATCCTAGAATTATTTCAGGATAATTTTTATTTTGAGGTATTCCTCCAGGGATTTTGCAGAGCTTCTTTCAGATATTCTTTCAAGGATTCCTTCAGGAATGTCTCGAGGTATTCCTCCAGAAATTTCTTCTAGGATACCAGCTGAAATTCTCACAAGAATTCCACCAGGGATTCCTCCAGAGATTTCTCCAGGAGTTTTGCAGAGCTTCCTCCAGAAATTCTTCGTAGGATATCTTAAGGAATGCCTCCAAAAATTCTTCCTGAAAATCCTCCGAGAATTCCTCCTGGAATGCCTCAACGGATTCCTCCAGAAATTCCTCCACGGATTTCTCAAGGAATTCCTTGATGAATGTTTCCAGGAGTTCATCCAGATATTCTTTCAAGGAATTCGCCAGCAATTCTTCTAGGGATGTTTCCAGAGATTCCTCCAGAAATTTCTCTATGGCTTCCTCCAGGAGTTCTTTCTAGTATTCCTCCAGGAATGTGTTCAGGGAATTCTTTCAAAAGTTCTTCATGGAAATTCTACACGAATTCCTCAAAAAATTCCACTAGAAACTCCTCCAGAAATCATTTTAGGAGTATCCCAAAGCTTCCTCCAGGAATTCTTCCTAGTATTCCTTTAGAAATGCCTCCAAGCATTCCTCCTGAAATTTCACCAGAAATTTTTCCAGGTGGTTCCACGGTTCTCAAGTTAGTTGGTGCATACAATTTAAATTGCCTGCCGCAATAAAGGTGTATGATGTCAGCATGGTGTATACATCCCCTAGATAATTCTGCGATCATTAGGATGGTTCATGGAATACTGATATCCAGCATGGCATTCAAACATGGTGCAAGATGTCAGTATGATGCATTAGAATCGACATGGTACATAGAGTGCAGTTTTGATGTAGGAAATTTCAAAATATAATCATGGTGCAATATATGCCTAAATGATTCTCTTATACTCAACATGTTTCATGTTTTTTTTTTATTCTTCAATGACTTCAATGAATTAGGTTATTTACAGCTCTATTGCCCACTAGGGCACTGCGTGAGCGATTCCAATTGGAAGCTGCACATACACTTTTTGTACTGTACCTAAATGTTTTTTTTTTTTTTTTTTTCTAGTTGTACTACATTGAACTGGTTGCCGTTGCGCTGCTTTCACTTACTACCATATCATGGTAGAATGATGAGCACGAGGATGTGGATGTGTTTTCTGTTTCCAGTCCGATTGGGGGTCCATTATGAGTTGCCGTTCACCGATGTCCAAATATCCGGGTCCATTTGAGCCATGGGCTCAAAAGAGGGTCAGTGTCAGCTGCTCTCAGGGGGAAAGAGCAACTGACGAAAGTGCCGGGGCTGGGATCGAACTCATGACCATCTGCTTATGAAGCAAACGTGTAGCCACTACGCCACGGGCCCCGGCTCTATTTTACGTACTTTGTATTAAATATTTTGTGGTTTCCTAGAATCATACTCACAATTGCTCTGTAAAAGTATGTTCATGTTCAAGTAGCTGTGTTCAAATTATAAAACATAAAGACTGTCACTATTTATGTTGTGTTCAAACCGTAAATGCAAATAAGTATCAAGATTTATTGTTTGAAGTATCCATTATTCTTACAATTGTTCTGAATAGTATATGTAAAGTTTTTATGTACAATGCACACTGGGCCAGGAACAGAAATTAGCAAGACAAAACCTCTAGCACATTGGGGTTACGTCCTATGAAGTTGGTGTCTTCGGCAAAGTTTTTGGGTTTTATCTGCGCCTCAAATTGCGCTTGGAATTGAGTTCGTAAAACCGCCGCATAGGTGGCGCTGGGGTGCTAACTTTTTTATTTTACATCCTAGAGCTTTGGCGTCTTCGGCAAAGTTGTAGAACAGGCAAAAATATGAAAAGTTGTCGAAGACACCAAAACTGTAGCTCTTAAAACAACAAAGTTACATTGAATTTTATGAACGAACGACTTAAATTTTCAGTTTTATGTCATTCTCTTGTTTTTCAGCTTACATGTTGCCATGGCAACAGAAAACAACAATCGCAGTAGTTGAACAAGATCGTACATTTGAAATTGTATTTCACTCTTGCAACAATCATGCGTTTTGAGGAATAATATATACAGTCCAGATCGTTGATAATAGGTGTGTCCAGTCCAGTGTCCCCAAACAAAATCTAATATGTAGTTATTTCGTATACAAGAAGCCCAACATGAAAATTGCGGCACATATATATGTAACGAAGATCGACAGACAGTTTTACCCTTGAAAAAGGCCAAATACACAAGGCCGAAACGTCGGGCAATACAAAACTAGTCGTTTTGAATTTCCCCAGACTGAGAAAGCCAGTTTAAATAATATATACATTTGTATTACTATGTAGTAGAAATTCCTGTTTTAATGTATATTAATGTTGTATCGCTAGCTATCGATGTACACCTTCCTGATTTCACCCGAATCAAACGCATTTTTCGTAGATGAATTCACTTCTAATATCTTTTATACTTTTGTTTCATGCATTTTAACATCAAATCAGAAACAATATCAACAGCAAAACTGAAGAATTTATCAGTGGAGCGGACCTGGTGTGATGGTTAGAACACTTGACTATCACGCCGAGGACCTGGGATCGAATCCCACTCCCGACAAACTCGCAAAATGTGAGTTCTTCCTTCGGAAGGGAAGTAAAGCGTGGGTCCCGAGATGAACTAGCCTAGGGCTAAAAATCTCGTTAATACAGATAAAAAAAAAAGAATTTATCAGATAAAAGTTAACAAATTATCCATCCACGGCCTTTGTGGGTTGTCAAGGTAGCGGACTAAAGGCATATTATTTTAATTCACTAATATATTTATTACATTAAGTATGATTGAAGTAAACAGGATGAGCATGCGGAATATTGTGGGATTTTGTTGAAAATAAACCTGTCGATGAAGTAGGTGGAATCTTATATGAAAATTAAAATCACTTGCCCCGATAGTGAAATGTTTTAAAAGATACTCATGAAATTTCTCAGCAAACGCATTACGCTTGATATAATAATTAGGGTGTAAGTGTCATAAGTAATCTCACGCTCTCAAATTCATCCTATTTGAAAACAAGCGTTTACGGCACCGTTTTATTCCGTTCTTTTTGTTTTTTTGTCTGCTCACTTCTAACAAAAATATAAAAATAAGAAACAAAACAAACAACGCTTCTAACCCGTGTTCTTCGTAGGATAAAAATGGGAGCCATATGCTTAAAAAGGGTACGAATACTCTATTAGTGAAAAAAATCTACCTTTAGCCATTTTGCTATTTTGAAATCGCAAAAAACCTATAAAATGAATAATTCGGAAACTTTTATCTGACAAATCTTTCAGATTTTCTGTTGCAGTTGATATTGTTTTAGATTTGACGTGAAAACGGATAAAACAAAGGTAAAGTTGGGATTCATATAAGACGCTGTCATCCACTTTACGCTAACCACAATATCTCAGCTAACGTATATCCAATTCAGTTTATTTTTGAAATTCGTTTGGGCTCAAATTAGGATCCTCTTTAGACTTGTCAAATACTGAAAATAAACTTATTTGGATGGACGACAATCTGGAATTTGCGGTGGGTGTAAAGTGAGTGGCGTCGTCTTGTAGCAGTCCCGAATGTTTAAAAAGATTCCAGAAGTGAATTTACTCACCTTCATGCGTTTCATTCAGGCAAAATCAGGAAGGTGCAGATTACGCTATATCACTCATATACACTAAAACAGCAATTTCTACTAGTATACCTAGACATATGTATGTATTATTCCTCAAAATGCATGATTGTTGCAAGAGTGAAATACAATTTCAAATATACGGCCTTGTTCGACTACTGCGATTATTGTTTTCTGTTGCCATGGCAACATGTAGGCTGAAAAACAAGAGAATGACATAAAACCGAAAACACAGAGAAACAGACGTAACACTTAGAACAAATTTCATTAAAAAAACATCGTCACGAAAACGTAATTGCCCAATGCTAAATGCACTGTACTTGGCCGGGCCGCCACTAGATGGCGGTAGTGAGCAAACGTCAAACAGGAGCAAGAACGATACCAGCGCCGTGAGTGGTCAATCGACCTACTACTGAATATTTGAATCATCCGTTAAAAAGGTGATCGATGGGAAGCAATGAGAGTGTGACGTCTGTTTCTCTGTGCCAAAAATTTAAGTCGTTCATTTATAAAATTCAATATAACTTTGTTATTTCAAGAGCTACAGTTTTGGTGTCTTCGACAACTTTTCACATTTTTGCCTGTTCTACAACTTTGCCGAAGACGCCAAAGCTCTAGGATGTGAAATAAAAAAGTTAGCACCCCAGCGCCACCTATGCGGCGGTTTTACGAACTAAACTCCAAGCGCAATTTGAGGCGCAGATAAAACCCAACAACTTTGCCGAAGACACCAACTTGATAGGACGTAACCCCAATGTGCTAGAGGTTTTGTCTTGCTAATCTCTGTTTCTGGCCCAGTGTGCAATGCAAACACAATGCAAGGTTATGCTCATGCTCAATGAAACTCAGAGCTGGTCGTAGTGCACGTGAAGTTTGGAATGAAAATACAAATTTTCTGAATTAATCTTAGTTTTGCAAAAAAAAATGTTGTTTCCGAAAATGTAGAAAATTTGGTAGTTCTAAAAATCAGCATTAGTCCAATCGACATTTTAAACACGGTCTTTGTGACTAAAAAGCCACTAAATCTGGTACCCCCTGGGCATACCCTAGGAAAATATTCTAGGTACGCCAATGCACAGCGGGAAAAACATGTATAAAACGCGAATAAATTTTATATCTCTGCTTGGAGTGGATGGATTCGAATGAATTTTTGACACGAACTGCCAAAATCTCTACAGTTTGAGATAAGGAGGGTGTTATTCGCCGCACGGTGATGGAAATTAGTTTATTTAGCTCTGATGATGATGATTAACCTGGGCTTTTTAGGGGAATATCTGTAAATAAAAAGAAAATCGCGTTAAGTACTGTTCCTTTGAATTCCACTAAGAATTTGCATCCTTTGACAGATACGTATTTTGACCTCAACTGTAAGGTCGTCTTCAGTGTCTTGTACTTGAGTCGATGCAAAGGATGCAAATTCTTAGTGGAATTCAAAGGAACAGTACTTAACGCGATTTTCTTTTTATTTATTTAGCTTGTTTTACCCACTCTCTCTCTCACACACACCATTTTGAGAAAATCCTCATATATTCCCGACTGGCGTACAAAATAAACTACTTACTTAACTCGTATGTGTGTAAAAACTTGCATAGTATCGGCAATTTGACATAGGATTGGTCCTGCTCTTAAGGACAAACGTCTTGAAATCCCGCTTCAACAGTGCATCAGAACTTCAAACGCACAAATCTCGAGAAGCAAGCTTCAAACAACAGTGCGTTTTATTATTCTGTTCTTGCTCACTTGTAATTAGCTTAAAATAAGAAGCTCAGGTGTGTTGGTTTTGTTTACGAAGAGATTTGTGCCCTCGAAATCGTGAGTAGATGCCAAAGTCGCCCATTGTGGCGGCCATGTTGGGATTCTAACAAGTCTGTCCTTAAGGATCGCGTTCTATTCCGGGCGGAGATGAATGTGAAATTTCAAAGAAATAAGGAATATCGGGGTTATTTGAAGATATTTCAATTGTTAAGGCTAAGTGGGCCAAATCAGCTCCATTCGATACTACGGAAGTTTTTACACAAACACGAATTAAATAATTTTGCACTCCAGGATTTTTCGATAATGGTGAAAAAGAGAGATAGTGGGCTAAAACGGGCCCGATACACTGATTACCAGCATCGTGCGGCGAATGACACCCTGCTTATCTGAAACTGTACCTGGGTTTTGCAGTTCGTGTAAAAAATTTCCATCCATCCATCCAAAATCCATCCACTCCGAGCAGAGATATAGAATTTATTCGCGTTTTATACATATTTTTTCCCACTGTGCAATGGGATGTCAAGAAAGATTGCCTTTAAATGTGTAGCTTTGAATTTTATAAGCCATGGATTTTGCCATCAATAAGAAGCTAAATAATCACCCCCGCATCAAATGCACCATAATACGAAACGTTGGTAAAACCGGTGGACCTCTACGATCACGAGAGATGGACCATGCACGAGGAGAACCTGCAAGCACTCGGAGTTTTTGAGCGACGCTTGTTAAGGCGATCTTCGGATGTGCACAGGAGAACGGTGTGTGGCAGAAGAAGATTACGAATTACGAGCTCGCTAATTTGAAACTGTTACTCATAAAAAATCTCAACTAACATAAACCAGTATTGCTACAAAAATACCAATGAGCCTAACCCTCGAGAACTCTGGTCTGGTTCAGCTAATGTACCACATCCGTATCTAACCACAAACATTTCTATGTACATTACAGCAAAATGATTAAATTTCTTCCTACTAAGTTGAACTCCGAAGGTAAAAGCCTCGTTGAAGAACCACCAGCCAGTACCGTTGCGGTGGCGAAAGCTGATCCAAGCGAAAGCCTCTTTGACGGCAGGGAGAAATCAAGTCCTTTGAAGTCCCCCGGGAGCCTGCAGTTGCAGTGCAACAGCCATCACCATAGTCGTCGCCATCGTCGTCGTCGTCGTCAGCAGTGGTTTGTCTCTCTGATGTGGTGAAGCCATCGCTAATTCACCGGTGTGCGGCAGTACACACGTTTTGTGTCTGTCTGATTGGCCCCGCAGGGAGATGAGAGTTGGAGAGATTTCTGCTGTGTTGCCGTGTCACTCGCTGCCTGCCTGCCTTCCTGCCTGCCATTGCAGTTCAGTGTTCTGTTTGACCATGTGCAGTCTCACTCGGGTCTTGCCGGGATCGCATCGGATGGTGGGTTTTACGCTGATGGGACTGCATTCCTGTCGGCTGGGTAATTCTCTGACGCAGGGGTTCTCAGGCTCGTTTCACGGTACAGTTTGAGCAGTTTTCCAAAATTTTCAATAAATTTAGCTGAACATTCAACAATCCATCATGCTGGTTTTTGTATTTGATATGTAGTACCGACTATAAGCTCTTATGAACCCCTGCCAAAGGAGCACAGGCATGACACCGGGTTTACAATCCGCTGTGAACATACCAGCATAATGAATTGCGGTCGAGTTAGAAAAGGAGCTCTCGGCAACCTGGGCTCTGGCTCTGGGTGGTCAGCGCGAGAGTTTGTTGTAAATGGCAAAAAGCACCGCACAGTTTGCTTGTAATGAGATACCACACCATTTGCCAGAGCCACGGCTGACCGACAAGATTGAACCACGCTTCCACTAAGTACTGCATTGCTATATACACAGAGTAGTCAGTCATGCCCAGTTCAGAGAAAGGCAAATGGAGGTGGTTCACCACTCGGGGTCTATTCTTGGCGTGGCTGTCGATTCAGTTAGTTGCTGAACGCTATTGGGTAGGCTCCCTTATTCGCGGAAATTTTCACACGGGTATTTAACATCACTGGCGTGATTCTCGGTAGAACCAACACTGCAAAAAAGGACACGATGACGGACTGTTGTATGAAAAATGTTCTTTCATATGGGATAAGCATAACATCACGCTTCAGTAGCATTTGCAGATAACACTACACTATTGTTAATGCGGAAAAGGGTGGAAATTTTGAGTAGGAACATTTACATCTGATTTTGTCCAATAAGACCAAATTCAACCATTTTGTGAGGTCTTCGGGAGAAATCGGCTTTCCCGCGTTTTTGTATACTCCTGATGACATTAAAGTAGATCAGATTCTTAACCAGAGACCATTAGTGTAAGAAATTCTGTAGTAGTTTGTCCATTACAAAAGATTTGACCAGAAGATAAGTGTTCCATGTATCTAGTTCTGTATAATAAACTGATCAATCTCAAGAAAATGTTCCATTGTTGTGTCTGTTGAATAAAGCTATGAACTGTGTTATATGGGAATTACTTACCCATCAGTGATCGTCCCCGAAATTGACCAAACGTAGCACCGGCCCCAGACAGACGCTTGAATGTGCGTTAACAACTATATGATGTTCTAAAAAGGATCAAATATCTTCAAAATTCCCAAGTAGGGCTACATCTTTTTTTAAGTAGAACGGTAATTATAATATAAATTTCAATATCCATCATTATATGTCAATGTCCAGGGGCATTATGGCCTCGGACCTTAAATAACCTCTTTTTTCTAAAAGTTCATTAAACTTTTGGATTTCTGCCTCGCTAATTTGATGCGACATTAATTCGATACTGATATTGATCCCTGCCCCGAACATTCCGATGTCGTATCATCAATGATGTGCATCGGGCCACGGTCTGTTCAAACAAATAACTGTTGACGCTCGAATTCCCCAGAATCGATAGGGCGTATAAACTAGTGTCAGTGGAAAGGTCATAAAAAATCCGAATAAACCTTTCCACTCCATACGTCAGCCATAAATTATGCTATCAATAATTTTTATACCCTGCCTCAATATATCAAATTTTCAAGTACAGTGCCAGCGTGGTCTCTATTTCATCCCGCGGAACAATTAAACAAACAATGCAAACAGCACAAAAAAAAGCCAACCTGGTTCGTCATAATCAAATCCACCAGAGACAGCTGAAAAAGCAATAAATTATAACTTTATGTTTGGACAAAATCACGATTCCCATGGTGATGCACACTTTTTTTTTCGTTGGCTACCCTTTTGCGCGCGCGAAAGCTGATCCAACTGCTGTCCGGTTCAGTTGCGGCTTTCGCGTCCAGCCAAGAGTTAAGCCCTCTCACCACACCGCGCACACTACTGTTTGAAGAGCGTTGCTTGGGGACGCTGGACGGGGGGAATCAGCGTCACAAAAACAGATGAAAATTGCATGGAAAGCCTCAGTTTCCTCTTCTGTCCTGAACTGCATTAAATATAAATACAACGGTATCACCGGGACCACTACTGGTGGGAGAGGTGATGTTGGGTGTAGACTTGTAGAGACACCGAGAGATAGAATGAGAAAAGCGCGACCAGAGCTAAACCGTTTGTTGCCGGTTTATCATTGCCACCTCAGTTTGAAAAATGAAAATCACACACAAAAAATGTGGTGTGACTCGTTTTCCACGAGCGCTTCGTTGGCCACAACAAAAAAGTTCATCTTCTCGTTATGCGATCTGCCATTCCGGCTCAAGAGGAGGTGCTAGTAATCAGGCAGAATTGCTTATAGGCGAAGCGAGGATGTTTTTCTAAAAGGGTCTAGTAGGGTCAGGAAACAGAGGAAGTCAGGTATCAGAAGACCGGCTCTAAGGGCACGTCATCCTTCATGGGACATGTGTGCAATCGATATAAAAATGGAATAGAAGCATCCTTTTAGCGTTTCGGGAGTCGTGGTTTGATTCCCACCGGAGCACGTAGATTCCTTTTCGCAATTCAAATCTCAATGTGTTCATCAAACACTTGTTTCTGTTCATTGGCGTAGCTAGAATTTTTTTCTGGAGGGGGCCTGACTTGAGATGACTTCTAAGCGACATGGTCGTCCGATATATGAATATGCAAATCGGCATTGCAGTTTTGAGGAATCCAAATGACTGTTTCAGATTTGTTTCTAGTTCCGTAAACTATATGAATCATGGATTCCTCCAGAGATTCCTTCAAGAACGCATTTCTTTGTGTGTTTGACCTGGATATCTTTAGAGATTCCTCCAGTGATTGTTCCAGTACTGTATTCTACTAGAGATTGCCCTAATAATTATAATTTCATCTGGATTTATTCGAAGTATTTCAGTAGTAGTGCTCTCCAAAAGTTCTTTCAGAAACTTTTACTAGAGAACTTTCAAAAATTAATGCAGGAATTGCTTAAAAAATTTGTGCAAAAAATCCTTTAGGAGTCCATCCTAGTATTCCTTCAACAATTCGTCCAAAAAACACTGCAGGCATGGATTTCTTCATATTTTTATCCAAAGATCTCTGTGGAAATTCTTCCAGGAGTTTGCTAAGAAAGCTCTCCTGAAATTCCCTAAGAAATTCCTCATGGAATTGCTTCCGGGATACTAAATGGGTTTTCTTTAGAAATTCCTCCAAGGATTCACCCGGGAATTCCTTCTTTGATTCTTTTAGGAACAATTTCAGGGATTTTTTTTTTAAAATGCCTTAAAAAATTCTTCTTGATTTGCCTTCAAGAATTCCTCCTGGAATTCTTTCTGAAACTCCTCCAGGTTTTCCAGCTGTTGCGCGTAACCCGAAACGTTGATGCACACATTCACCGAATGTCAGCGAGTTTCGGCGGTCTGGAGTCATCTTTGAGGATTATCAGCGACAATTGTTAACAGACCTAGAGAACTTTCTTTCGAAGATCTAGTACGTCCAGATTTGAATAACTTAAGTGGAAGAAAACAAGTGACAGTTTCTAAACTTTTTATTAATTATGTTACCTTTGTCATGAACTGTGACAATGTAGTGGACGTAGCAGAGTAAGATTTTTTCCTTTAAGTTGAAATGTTATTAGTTTATCTGTAATTAATTTTATACTTGATCAACCAAATAAACAAGATTTTATAGTTAAAATAAAATAAAATCCAATGCTTCCTCCAGGAAGTGTTTAAAGATTTCCTTAGGAATTCCTCTTGGGTTTGCATCTGAGATCCCTCCTGAGGTTTCTTCGGGAACTCTTCCAAGTATTCCTTTAGGAACTGCTACAGGGATTCCTCCAAGAGTATTCTTTTTAGGAGTTTATCAGGAATTTTAGATTTTAAATTCCCTCAGGAATTTCAGCTATTTCCTCAGCACTTCCTCCTAGCATTTCTTCAGAAACTCGTCCTGGAATGCCCTCAAGAATTGCTCTTTGGATTTCTTCAGGAATTCTTCGCGGGATTCCTCCAGAAATTACTCCAGGAATTCTTCCAGGATTCCTCTGGGAACTCTTGCAGCGATATCTCTAAAAAATCCTACAGCTATTCATCCAGGCATTCCTCTAGAGCTTTATTAATGAATGTCTAAAGATTTCTCCAGGAATTCCTACAGGGGTCCCTTCAGGCATCCTTCTTGGGAATCCTTTAAGGATTGCTGTAGGAATTCCTCCAGGCATTCGTGAAAGAGTTTCTCTAGGGATTTTCCAGGAATACCTTCAAGAATTCTACTAGGAATTCCCCAGGAATTCCTTCGGAAATTATGCCACGAATTCCGACAGTAATTCCTCCAGGATTTTCTTCAGAAAAACTTCCAGGGATTCTTTCAGAAATAATTTCATGAACTTCTTCAGAGAATTTTCAGGGATGCTCCTGAGAATTCACCCAGGGTTTCCTTCAGAAAATTGTCCAGGAATTTCTCTCTAAGAGATTTCTCCAGGGATTCATCCAGAAATTGTACCAGAAACTCCTTCAGGGATTCCTCTGAGGATTCTTACAGAGATTCCTCTAAGGATTCTTCCAGTGATTGCTCCAGGAATTTCTCCAATTCCTCTAAGAATTTCTCTAGGAATTTGTTCAGAAATTTCTCCATGGATTCCTCCCAGAATTCCTCTAGAAATTCCTCCAGGATTTCATTCAGGGACTCCTCTAGGAATACCTTCAAGAATTCTACTAGGAATTACCCCAGGAATTCTTCGGAAAATCTTTCAAGAATTCCTTCAGAAATTCCTCCAGAATTCCTTCTGAATTCATCCAGGAATTCCTTCAGACTACTACGGAAATTCCACCAGGATTTTTTCCAGGCATTCCTTTAGAAATTCTCCCAAGAACTCCTCTCCGAATTAATTCAGCAATTATTCTAAGTATTCGCCTAGGCATTCCTCCAAGAGTTTTACCAGGAGGCCTTCTTGAAGTTCCTCCGGGAACTTCTTCAGAAATTTCATCAAGAATTCCTTCAGGAGTTACCCCAGGTATTTCTTCAAGAATTCCTCCAGGCATTTCTCCATGAAATCCTCCAGGGATTCCTTAAGAAACAATTTCAGGAATTTTCTAATCGTTTTTCCGAAAATTCTCTAGGGTTTCCTCCAGAAATTTATCCAGGAATTTCTCCAGGGATTCTCCGAGAGATTCCTCCAGAGATTCTTCCAGGAATTTCACCAGGAATTCCTCCAGATGTTTTCCAGGAATCTCTTCGGGGATTCAAGAATTCTTTCAGAGATTCCGCCTGAATTTCCTTCAATGATTCCATCAGAAAATATTTCAGGAAATCCTCCAAAAACCCCTCTAGGAATATCTGTAGGAATTTGTTCAAAAATTTTTCCTGAATTTCTCTAAAGATTTTTCCAGGAATTCATTCAGGGATTCCTCCAGGAAACTTTCCAAAGGTAGTTTCATGTAATTTTCTCAAAAATTCTTCTAGGGATTTCTCCATAAGTTCCTCCAGACGTTCCTAATGAAGTTCCTTCAGAAATTGCTCCAGAGAATCTTCCAGGAATTCCTCCAGGGATTTTTCCATGAATTTCTCTAGAATTTTCTCCTAGAATTCCTCCAGATATTCCTAAAACGTTTTTTTTTCAGAAATTTCTCCAAAAAAATCCTCCCACAATTCCTCTAGGGAATCCTCCGGATATTCATTTTAATTACTTCAAGCATATAAGAACTTATATGCTAGAAGCTCTTTCAGACATTTTTCAAGGAAATCCTTCAAAAATTCACCCAGGGTTTCCTCCCGGAATTTCTCTAGAAATTGGACTACGAATTCCCTGAAGAATTCCTTCTTAAATTCATCCAGACATTTCTTTTGAATACATTTCAGCGTCCAGGAGTTTCTTCACGTGATTTCCAAGATGTTTCCAAGAATTCCATCATTTGAGAGTTCTCCGGAAATACCTTTGTTTGTATACACGAAAGGAATGTAACATTGCCATCTAGGCGTGAGTTTTCCTAGACCGTCAGCAACAACCAGTCCAGTTCATCGATCATGTCAGCCTTTTGAAAGATGCGTTTAATTCTTCCGCTAACCAAAACAAAACAAAGAAATGCGCCAGGGAATCTATTATAAAAGGAGAACTGTCATCACGCTCGACCTCTTTCTACTCGGGAACAACTCGACGCCTGCCGTCATCATCAGCGAATAGCCATCGAATCAGCCTAATCAGTGAAAGTTATATTTATGAATTTGTAGTTTAGTTTTAAGTATTAAAGTAGTGTAAATATGAATAAAGTGAACTAATTGTGATACAAATAAATAAATCTAGTGAGCTTATTTGAACTGCCATTTGAAGTTCCTGTGACGAAGAAAGAACAGACTTACCTGTAGGAGGCCGTTGGGTATGTCCTCGCTGTGCCAATCGTGCTGTGGTGAATTTGTGGTTTGAGCACAGAATCACTGTTCTACGTTGAGCAATCGAACAACCTTCAAGATTTTTTTCAGGGATTCCCTTCAGACATTCTTACTGGGACACTTCGAGGGTTTCCTCTAGTGATAGTTTCAAGGCTTTTACGAGAATACCTTCAAAAAATCCTATACGTTTGTGTTCTGATATGATTATATGCAGTATAGGAGTATGTAAAACATTCTTTTGGGAAAATCCGGCAAGGATGTACTCGGAACGATGCAACTGAAGGATTATTCTTAGAGGTACATATACTTACTTACTTGCTGATAAGCATAGACGAAATGGATGATTAATTACAAAAACAACTCTAGTTTGTCATGAAAGACATTCCTAGACATTTTCAAAAAATCGACGGACGGGTTCCCATAATATTCTACTGGAGAAAAATTTGAAGGAAGACATGAAGAAAACTCTGGGTTAGTACTAAAAAGAGTTCGTAGTTTCCAAAGAGTTCAGCTATGATTTGTTACGATAGTTTAATAGATATTAACAAAAAAAAAAAAAATAAAAGCTCCAGAAGAACAATGCACGAATAAATTAAAATTCTTAACCTTCCAGAAATTGACCACCGTTACGAGTGTATAAAATGTGAGATTATTTCACCGTAATGTACAAAATACAGCAGCGTGACTGCTGAAGAGTGAAGTAATGTGAGAAGAATTAGCCGAAGTTAAGGTGAAATGGGAGCGCGTCCAGGTGCATTTTTGACTCGCGTTTTTGAGAGCACCGATCTCGTCAACCACAAAATGCCCGAAAACGAAAATGCTACTCAATGTTTACCGCGAGTGAGCAAGGCTACTCATTGCTTTTTCAGTTCTGTTTGTTGCTTGGATGACGAGATCCGTGCTTTCGGTATTTGCAAGGCAGCCATTGTGACGGCCATCTTTGGACTCGCTCATATATGTCCTTAAAGTTCCCGTATGTCGGGGCCCGTGGCAAGTGGTCCACACGTTCGCTTCATAAGCGGAGCCCAGCCCCAGCCCCGGCACTTGCAATTTTTCGTCAGCCGCTCTTCCCCCCGAGAGCAGCTGGCACCTGATCCTTTTCGGAGCATATAGCTCTAACGGACCCGGAATTTGGATATCGGCGAACCGCGGAAAAGGAATAGCAGCCACACATCAGCATCATCGTGCTCATCATTCTACCATGGACAAGGTAGAATAACGAAAGAAGCACAAAGGCAACCAGTCCAATACAGTAGAATAGAATAGAATACATTTGGGCGCTGTACAAAGTGGAAGTGCAGCGTCCAATTGGAATCGCTCACGTAGTACCCTAGTGGACAAAAGAGCTGTAAATTAGGATAAGTGATTAAGAATAAAAAAATTCCCGTATAATAAAAAGTGAAGTAATGCTTTTAGAATATAATGTTAATATTTTAAATTTCATCGTGTTACGTTAGTTTGTAAAATTTTTCTAAGGCTGCTCCCTCCCCCTTAACCAAAAAGCTGGCTTCATCCTTGTCTTCTTTATCTTTTTGGCGTAACGTCGAAACTAGGATAGCGCCTGAATTTCACCTTAGAGTTTATTGAGAACGTTTAAAGATATTATAACTTCCTCAATGTCTATTTGAATGTGTGCATTGTTTGATAGACGTACAAATGGGCTTCGTGGCCGTGCTGTTAGCGGCGTCAGTCGTTTAAGCGTTTTGTAAGCCACAGGGTATTTTTTCGATTACCACTCCAGTTGGAGAAAACTTTTCGTCTAACGAAAAATTCCTTCATTGGGCCATTGGTTGTCGTTATTCGTTGTCTAGTGTAAGTTATGCTCAGTATGTACAGCCTCTGGCTGAAGACGGTGTGTAGTGTCTTTTTAAATACTCGATGCCTAAGAAAGTCGAAGAAATTCATAGTGACCAACTAGAAATCACCTTCAGCATGGCTTTAACACAGAGAAACAGACGTTACACTTAGAACAAATCACATTAAAAAAACGTCGTCACGAAAACGTAACCGCCCAATGCTGATCATGCTGTGTTTAGTCGAGCTATTACTAGGTTGCAGTAGTGAGCAAACGTCAAACAGGAGCAAAAACGGTGGCAGCGCCGTAAGTGGTTAATCGACCAACTACTGAATATTTAAATCAACCGTTAAAAAGGTAATCGATGGGAAGCGAGTAGAGTGTGACGTCTGTTTTTCTGTAGTTTTAATGAAAACACTACGCTTCAGCAATATGAGCCCTTTCCTATTACGAAGGATTCAAATACTTGTACTGGAATTCCATTGCAAATTCTATCAGATTTTTTTCTCACATGATACTTGTACGCCACAACTGCCGTAATTCTGCAAAGTGACGTAAGCGCCATTCAAAATGTCGATATTTTTTGGTATATTATATATAATATCTGGTGTAAAAATAACACTGTGGTATGCCTGCTGTATTAGAATGCAAGGACAAGGCTACGCCAATGTTTCTGTTGTGTTTATCAAAGTCAAAGATCTTCAGCTTTTCAAAGACGTTTAAACCACAATCATAAGGAAATTGCAGCTACTTAGGGATCCACAACTGGTTGGAGACGTAAAAATAGTTCTTTTGGCATCCGTTAGCAGTCTGCTTGTCTTCCTATTTAACACTTTTCTCCCTATCGAAGCTAACCGGAATATCATCAAGTGTCTCAACACTAACCGAGCGTGAAACTCCACCATCATGATCCACGTCAATACCAACTCATCCCCTTCTCGGCACCCGCGCCCGCATTGTAAATGCTGAGCGGAAGTAACTGATGGTGACTTCACCATGTCAACGGCGACAACGACCACACCACGCCACGCAGCCGCTTCACCGTCACCCTCTTCGTGAGTATGCAGCACTGACTGACTGTGCAGGCAGGAACAACGGTGCTGATGACGACAAAAGACAACTGCTCCACACCAATCCGGACCCGTCCGGCACCGGTACCAAAATCCTGGTGACGGTTACTGGCGAGTGGCGGTGACTTTAAGTATTATTTACGCTTGCTCGGTCACTTTTTGAAAACTATTGTTTATTGGCAGCAAGGGACACCTCTCGAGGGTTTTCCACTTTTCCATTTTAGTGCTAGAATGTGGGCTGAGTGAGCAAGCACCACTGACCAATTGACGTTGAATTCTGGAGCTACAATAGGAACAGTTCAGCGAGAATATAGTAGAACTTAGTGAATTTAAACGGGTTCTAGTGAAAATATAGATAATATTGCATCCAAAGGAACGTTGTCAAAGGCACCCTTGATATCTAAGAAATCATCCAAACAGGATTGTTTTTGACCCAATGCCTTCTCGATATCATAAACAACATTGTGCGAAAGTATCATAGTGGACTTACCTGATTGGTAGCCGTGTTGCTTCACATGAAGAGGCACGTTGGCCAGATGAACATCACGGATGTGATAATTTCATTTCAGCATTTCAGTACAAAAGAGGTATACCTGATAAGCCTGAAACGCTTTGCTTCTTCATACGACGAACGACCCACTTTCGGATTTCAATAGAGACCCTTTGAAGCGCCCCGAAATCTCCTGAGACCCCCTGAAACGCCACTGAGACCTTCTGGTATCCCTCTGAAACTCCCTGAGATCAAGAATAGCATATATACAGATTTTTGAACATCAGTACAGATTTCTTTTTATACGTAACCCAGATTTTTGAGTTAAAGAGTTATTTTTATGTATGGGGTGCAGATTTTTCTTCCAGACTTTGTATGGCATCCCCATTTTTGGAAAAAGTTATACAGATCCATAGCATCCCTGCCCTGCCCTGAGACCTATTGAAATGTTCCTGAGACCCCTCAAAACGTCCCCGAAACCCCAATGAATTCTCTGAGACAGTTGAAGCGTTTCTGAGACTCTCGAATACATTCTGAGGCTCTTGGAACCCCTGTGAAACCCCCTGGAACCCAATGAGACATTGGGGAGCATTCTCTGAAACCTCCTGGGAGGCTCTAAAACACCTATGAGATGTTCTGAAACAAACGCCTCTAATACCCCTTGAAACGAACCCTGAAGTGTCCAGAGACCTCCTGAAACACCCTTGAAACTCATTGTTGTCCTTGAGACCTCCTGGAACCCTCTGACTCTCTGGAACGCCTCTGAAACCCCGTAAACTTCTTGAATCAACCTTGAGACCTCATGGAACCATCTTGAGACTAACAGAAACGCTCTTGAGACCTCCTTGTTTCCCCTGAGACCCCTGATACCTCTAGGTACCCCCTCTGAAGCGCTCCTGAGACCCCCATGGAGCTTAGTGCCCCCCTGAAACTCTCTGGATCTTCTCTATAACTCCCTGGGACTCCTTGAAATACCCCTGACAAATACCATGGTTTGTTCAACACACTTGAATTTAAAACACATAACTAGGGGAAATTACCTATTCTCGGCCGTTTTGTTCTCTTCGTATTTGTGGGTTTTTTGAAACCTATTGAACTCAGAGTTGGTCTCAAATCCTTCCCAACTAAGCTTAATTATATGGCCAAGTTTCACGCCATTTGGCTGACAAAAACCCCCCATGACGAAGAGAACAAACCTGCCGATAATACCCATTGTCACCCTATATATTGTATACACATTTTTCCAGAAACAAATTCACAAATCCAATCTCAGAATTGTTTATTTGTCGGTTTTTACGTACCCTATCTTACAAACGCATTTACACACATTCACACCGATCGACTTGTTAGCTTGCTAGCTCAACACGAAGCCCCCCATTCAATCCGTTGACAATTGTATCCGGCAGGCAAACTCTGAAGACGACACATCGCCAGGCAGCGTTCAATTCCTGCTATAGGAAGACATTTCAACAGGCTTTTGACTCGCAGAAAGCTCGTAGTCGGAATAAAAGAAAAGCACTCACATCCACACCGACCGACACATGTATGGCCCCTATGCCGGATCGTCGTTATCGGTTCTTCAGCTAGGGAAGCAATCTGTACGGCATGTCGTCGTGGCACTGGCAAGGCACAGAAGCCGATTCGATTGATCTGGCACCGATCCAAGGCATCAGAGCAGGGTAACAGAGACGTCAGATGCCCAAAGTCAGGCCGAGAAACAGAAGAACGAGAAAAAAAACGGCAGAATCGGAAGACAAGCTTGAGTACTTCTTTCAGCAAGAAAACAAAAGTGAGAGAGTGTGTGCCCTGCCTGGTTGTGTTCTGGAAATCGACCATCAGCGCGTCACAGAGATAGAGACAGTGATACGGACGACGGAACTCTTCCTGGCACTAGCAGAAAATGTGAAACAAAATGATACAATATGAGACCTGATGGCAGTCGGAGGTTGGTTTTCTGTTGAGGTGCAGGGCTGGTAGCGCGCTAGGACTACAGCTAGAACTGGAACTAGGAATAGGACTAGAATTAGAAGTAGAAGTAGAACTAGAAGTAGAAGTAGAACTAGAAGTAGTAGTAGGAGTAGAAATAGAACTAGAAGTTGAACTAGAAATAGAAGTAGACCAAGAACTAGATGTAGAACTATAAACCCAGTAAAAATAGAAGTTGAAGTAGAAGTAGAACTTAAAGTAGCAGTAGAACTACACAGAATAAAATATTCATGTAAAATTTAGCGAGAAATAATGCACATAAAGGGATTGCTAGAGTTAGTGCATATTTACATGAGATATCATGTAAAATTACGTTACAATGGTGTAAATTTCCGCTAATAGTCACGTAACCGGTTGGAGTTCATGATGGTTTACGCGATGGTTGGCGGAAATTTCCACGATGGTAATGTAATTTTACATTATATCTCATGTAAAAATGCACTAACTCTAGCATGTGCATGATTTCTAGCTGAAATTTAATTACATAGTTTTTTCTGTGTAGATGTAGAAGTAGAACTAGAAGTAAAACTAGAACTAGAAATAGAAGAAGAACTAGAAGTAGTAGCAGGAAGTAGAACTAGAACTAGAACTAGAAGAAGAAGTAGAACTAGAACTGAAAGTAGAACTAGAAGTAGCACAAGAACTGAATGTAGAATGGTTGGCGTTCAGTCAGAGTGGACTACGCGATTTTTCGGGCAAGTAAATATAAGCTAAGGAATTCGTTAAATCTGAACTTTTCGACGATATTTTGATACAGATATGTCATTACATAAAAGAATAATAGTATTTCTGACAATAATGCCAGAGATTTCAAATTTCAAGTGCTTGCAAGACATTATCTCGAAATTATTGAAACACAGATGATCTGGCCTGACCTAACGCCGACCAACTAGAAACCCAGTAGAAGTAGAACTAAAAGTAGCAGTAGAACTAAAAGTAGAACGAGAAGTAAAACTAGAAGGAGAACTAGAAGTAGAACTAGAAGTAGAACTAAAAGTAAAACTAGAAGTAGAACTAGAAGAAAAACCAGAAGTAGAACTAGAAGTAGAACTAGAAGTCGAACTAGAAGTAGAACTAGAAGTAGAATTAGAAGTAGAACTAGAAGTAGAACTAGAAGTAGAACTAGAAGTAGAACTAGAAGTAGAACTAGAAGTAGAACTAGAAGTAGAACTAGAAGTAGAACTAGAAGTAGAACTAGAAGTAGAACTAGAAGTAGAACTAGAAGTAGAACTAGAAGTAGAACTAGAAGTAGAACTAGAAGTAGAACTAGAAGTAGAACTAGAAGTAGAACTAGAAGTAGAACTAGAAGTAGAACTAGAATTAGAACTAGAAGTAGAACTAGAAGTAGAACTAGAAGTAGAACTAGAAGTAGAACTAGAAGTAGAACTAGAAGTAAAACTAGAAGTAGAACAAGAAGTAGAACTAGAAGTAGAACTAGAAGTAGAACTAGAAATAGCACTAGAAATAGAACTAGAAGTAGAACTAGAAGTAGAACTAGAAGTAGAACTAGAAGTAGAACTAGAAGTAGAACTAGAAGTAGAACTAGAAGCAGAACTAGAAGGAGAGCTAGAACTAGAAGTAGAACTAGAAGTGGAACTAGAAGTGAACTAGAAGTAGAACTAGAAGGAGAACTAGAAATAGAACTAGAAATAGAACTAGAAGTAGAACTAGCACTAGAAGTAGAACTAGACATAGAACTAAAATTAGAACTAGAAGTAGAACTAGAACTAGAATTATAACTAGAACTAGGAGTCGAACTAGAAGTAGAACTAGAAGTGGAACTAGAAGAAGAACTAGAAGTAGAACTAGAAAGAGCACCAGAAATAGAACTAGAAGTAAAACTAGAAGTAGAAATAGAAATAGAACTAAAAGTAGAACTAGAAGTAGAACTAGAAGTAGAACTAGATGTAGAACTAGAAGTAGAACTAGAAGTAGAACCAGAAGTAGAACAAGAATTAGAAGTAGACGTAGAACTAGCAGAAGAACTAGAAGTAGAAGAAGAACTATAAGTAGTAACGAGAAGTAGAACTAGAAGAAGATGTAGAACTAGAACTAGAAGTAAAACTAGAAGTAGAATTAGAAGTAGAATTAGAAGTAGAACCAGAAGTAGAATTAGAAGCAGAAGAAGAACCAGAAGTAGTAACAGGATAAGAACTAGTACTAGAACTAGAACTAGAAGAAGAAGTAGCAGTTGAACTAGATGCAGAAATATAAGTAGAACTATAAGTATAACTAGAAGTAGAACCAAAAGTACAACTAGAATTAGAACTAGAAGTAGAAGAAGAACTAGAAGTAGTAACAGGAAGTAGAACTAAAACCAGAACTAGAAGAAGATGTAGAACTAGAACTAGAAGTAGAACTAGAAGATGAACTTAAAAGTAGAATTAGAAGTAGAATTAGAAGTAGAACCAGAAGTAAAACTAGAAGCAGAAGAAGAACCAGAAGTAGTAACAGGATTAGAAGTAGAACTAGAACTAGAACTAGAACTAGAACTAGAAGAAGAAGTAGCAGTAGAACTAGATGTAGAAATAGAAGTAGAACTATAAGTAGAACTAGAAGTAGAATTAGAAGTAGAACCAGAAGTAGAAGTATGTATAAGTAGAACTAGAAGTAGCAGGAGTAGTCGTAGAACTAGAACTAGAACTACAACTAGAAGTAGAACTAGAACTAGAAATAGAACTAAAGGTAGAACCAGACTCCTGGAAAGTAATTCCTCACCAGCCCTGCCACACTAGAAAAGGAAACTTTCGTGGGCAAAAAGTTTTCCTTCTGCTTGGTGTATCTTTGGGTTTTTGTTCCAACACAACCCGGGTCGGGCTCTGGCTGCGTCTCCTGTTTTCGTTCGAACGAGCTTCCCTGGTTCGGGGGTTCTCTTTGTCGTCATCGTCGTCGTCGGTGTGTTGTTCCTTCTTGTTAGCTTCCCGTGCCCAGGGTGGGGGAGATGATTGTTTTTGCTTGCTCGGAGTTCTACCGTTTGGATTTCTTAAGAACTCTGACTGCTGCAGCGCACCAACTTTGTGAGATGTGCTTCGACGTTGGCGCTCCTGCTGCTGCTGCCAAGATAGTTGGTGTATGTGGTGCCATAGTGCAACTGTCGTAGTTAATCAATTATGGCTTTTGGTTGTTGTGTGCATGTCTCCATCCGGCGGTGTGTGTAGGCGGTGCATCGGGCGGTGATGGCCCGAAGCAGAGAGAAAACAGTGTCATTCTCGGATTGGATTGCACAAATGGTGTGTCCGTGTTCGTCTAACGCAAAACAAGCTGCTCCGCTCCGCTCCGATGCGACAACAACAGTTTCTAAATCGCTCGGAAGGGAGCGTAAAAACGGAACTTGTCTCGAGAAATGATTCTACTGACCGTAATTATCTACGACATGGCTCCTCCGGGACAAAATGGGGCAAACAAGTTTTGACGTGCGGATGATGCATGGGGATGGGTTGCGCTGCGACTGTCAGGTTATTAGCTACCAGATTGAGTTTATTAGTTACTCCATAGCAAATGTATTGGAATTGACAGTTTTTGTTTCGTCCCGGACCGATGGCACCTGATTTGGCTCAGAGTTCTGCAATAGAGAAAAAACATTCAATAAGTTTTGTAACAAAGAGAAATGTCAATCAAACAAATGTGTGGGTCGCTAGTTGTGCATCACGTTGGAACACGTGGGGTGGCTACGTCAGTATATGTGTTGGATGTCAGAATAACTACAAAACATTCAGGTCAGGTGAAAATCAACCACACAAAAGTCCTTTAACGATTTGAATTTATATAACCAACTGCAACTGTTCCGGGGCCGTTCATAAACCACGTGGATTTTTTGGGGGGAGGGGGAGTCTATCCAAAGTCTACACTCCACACAAATTTAAAAAAAATTGTATGGATAAAAGTCTACACACCAATTTTTTTTGAAATTCTTCCAGCACAAAAAAATCAGCAAAATAAATTGCTGAATTTTAGCAACATTTTTGCTGAACTTCAGCACAACGTTGCTGATCAACTGTCAAATTTGCTGGATAGTCCAGCAAGCTGAAAAAGAATTGCTGATACTCAGTAAATTCGTATTGCTGAACGAAATCAGCACAAAAAAAAACAGCAAAGTTTGCTGAATACCAGCAAACAAAATTTGCAGTGTACTAGGGGGGAAGTGGGGAGTCTGAGATGACCAAATTTTGGTCTACGTAGTTTATGAACAGCTCCTCATCGACTTCAAGGTGACATACGACAGATATTGAACGACCGCACAGAGCTATGAAAAATCATGGACAAAAGCGGCTTTCCTGGGAATCTGACAAAACTAATCAAAGCAGCGATGAACGCTGTGAAAAAATGCGTAAGGGTTTCAGGTGAACCATCCAGTTCATTCGAATTCCAACGGAGACTAAGGGTGATGAACTTTCCTGCCTACTATTCAACATTGTTCTGGAAGCTGTTATGCGACGAACTGGGCTCAACAGCCGGGGCACGATTTTCACAAAATCCGGTCAATTTATGTGCTTCGCGGACACCATGGACATTATCGCTAGAAAGTTTGAATGGTGGCAGAGCTGTAAAGGAATATACCCTACCTTCTACCATACCCTCTACCCTAATCCTTCACCATAAGCTCTACACTATCCTCCTTCCTACTAACTACCCTAACCCTCTACCCTACGAGCTACCCAGCCTTCACACTTTTATTGATCATGCCTGATTGATAGATACTCATATTGCGCGCCTATTCATCTATGAAGCGTGCCATGGAGAATAAAAACTTCGACCAATGTATCATACATTGGATTCATACTGTGCTTGCAAAAAGAGAAATCACCTCTGAGCTGGGAAGTTCTTCTATAACAGTAAGGGCAACAAAGGGTTGCCCTCAAGGAGGAGTCCTCTCACCACTAATGTGGTCCTTAGTTGTAGATGATCTTCTAAGAAGCTTGAAGGAAAGAGGTTTCGAAGTTGTGGGCTTTGCAGACGATATAGTCATAATAGTGAGAGGAAAGTATGACGAAACTGTTTCGGAGAGAATGCAAAGGGCCCTAAACTATACACATTCATGGTGTATTAAGGAGGGCCTTAGCATCAACCCGTCAAAAGTCGTAATTGTACCTTTCACTAGGAGAAGGAAGATCAACCTAAAAGCTTTTCGGCTTGGAGGGATACAAATTCATCCTAGTGATCGAGTCAAATACTTAGGTTTGATTCTGGATGCCAAACTGAACTGGAATGCTCAAATTGAGTCCGTGATCGGTAAGGCAACAAGTGCGTTCTGGTTATGCTCCAAAACTATTGGCAGGAAGTGGGGCTTGAAACCAAAAATGATAATGTGGATTTATACTGCCATAATCCGCCCAAAAGTGACGTATGCTTCGTTTGTTTGGTGGCCAAAAACAAAAGAGGCTACCACGCAATCAAAGCTTGCGAAAATCCAACGTCTTGCGTCCATTGCTGTTACAGGAGCGATGCGTAGCACTCCATCAAAAGCTTTAGATGCGATTCTCAATCTGCTACCTTTGCACGAGTACGTGCAATTAGAAGCAGAAAAGGAATTGCTGCGACTTAAACGAATTGAAAAGTTTATGCCAGGTGATCTTGTAGGTCACCTGAGCATTTCACAATACTTCCAAAATAAGCCAGTAATGAAAATGATTAAAGACTGGATGAAACCTGTGGAGAACCACGATGTTCCTTACAAGGTGCACGAAACAACTCGTGCAGATTGGGAAGTCGGAGGTCCCACTGTTCGTCAAGGATCAATCAAATTCTATACAGATGGCTCAAAAGTTGGAATAAAAACGGGAGCAGGAATCTATGGCCCTGGAATACAAATTTCAGTGGCGATGGGACACTATCCTACGGTGTTTCAAGCAGAGATTCTTGCTATTTTAAAATGCGCAAATATCTGCCTTGAGAGGAAATACAGATATGCAAATATTTGTATTTTCTCAGATAGTCAAGCTGCACTAAAAGCATTGTGCGCTTACAAATGTACTTCAAAGCTTGTCTGGGAATGCATTCTTTCACTGCGCAGGCTGTGCCAAGGGAACTCAGTAAACTTATACTGGGTTCCAGGTCACTGCGGCATTGAAGGGAATGAAATGGCAGACGAGCTTGCTAAAAGTGGTTCCAATTTACAATTTGTTGGTCCAGAACCATTCTGCGGAATATCAAACTGTACAATTAAAATGGATCTGAAATGCTGGGCTGAGCAGAGGGTGATATCCAATTGGATGGATGTCAAAAATTGCAATCAGTCAAAACGATTTATAACACCAAATGCTTATAAAACCAAAATGCTCTTAGAGCTCAACAAGAGAGCTCTAAGTACATACACTGGCCTAGTAAATGGACACTGTTCGAGCAGGTATCACTTGAAAAATATTGGCCAGATTCAGAGTGATATCTGTCGTTTCTGTAATACGGAACGTGAAACCTCGGAACATCTGCTTTGCAGTTGTGGTGCTTTATACATGCGCAGGCAAAGATTTCTAAATAGTGGTTGCTTGCAACCCAGTGAGATCTGGTCTGCAGAACCTGGGAAGGTCTTGGGGTTTATTAATTCCATTGCACCTGACTGGGAGACGGCGCGTCGTGGCAGTAGCTGATTACTTGACACATGGTAATTAGCTGGCTAGATGCGAATATCAAAACGGGACATGCCACAAAAGTTCAGCTTATTGGACGCAGTGGCTTAAATTCCCCAACAGGGGAGGGAAAAAAAATATTGCGCGGTATCATAGATCAAACTACCATTACGTCGCCACCAACTTCGATTATGGTCCACCATCTTGGATTATAAAATAGCGTCAAATATCAATTTTTGACTTATACTCATCAAACCCGATCGCTAGATACCCACCTTGCATATCATTGCGAAGCCGCATTGCAACTGACCTAAGAAGCCTGAATTTTCAGGATGTTCTGTTGTTCTGAACCCATTGTGGCAAGTAGCTATAGGCTTACTTTATGCTTTATGCGTTTTTTATAGTGTCCTTTTGAGGGCGCTGTTTGAACCCGTTGTGGTACGCTTACGCGATTATGTCGACCCTATTCCCTTACTTTCCCATCCCTTATTCCCCCCTTCCCTCTCCCTCAGGTAAATGATGAATAGGCTCGAATTCATGGCGAGGGCACAAATTTCCCAAATAGAGGAGAGCGTGCCTCTGGAGCCGACCTACTGATACCTGATAGTGCATCAGTAGCAAACTATATTGTCCACTGGGTAACTCTCGCTGAAATCGGCCCACTATTTACACCTTGTCTTCCAAAAAGTTTAAGGTGCCGATTTTCTGAAAGTCCTCGCTAAAAAAGTAAGAAAAATGCATTTGGTTACTCAAATTGATGGACCCCCCATTAATTAGAGCCACAACATTTTTTCCAGTATTCTAAAATTTTGATTAATTTTGGAGACATTCACATCAAAAGGACTGTCCTATTTATAGGATGCTGGGCGTTCGGTGCATCTATCCCATAAATAAAGCATGGGTTAAGAATTGCACATATACATATTTGTTCTGGGTGGGTGTGAGTTATTATAGAAAATACTACTCACGTACCGGTACGACTTCTCCTTCTTACTGCTGCTAACGGGAGAACTGCCCAGGTAACCAATAAGCAGTTAAAATTGCTTTACTTTAGCACTATGTGCGCCTTTACTGCAGATCATTAAATGCTAATATGCCGTATATGCGCCATAACTGCTAATTAAAAGCAGGTTTTGGCCCAATATACGGCTGATTAAATGCTTATCTTTCCTATCCCCAAAAAATCGAACATAAACAGAAATATTTTCCACTGCGCATTTCAGTCGCTTCATATTCTTCCCTTTCTATTTTTACTCACACTCTCCTAGTACGACTTTGGGACTGTTGTTTATTTTTGCAGTTGTTTTCTGCTGTTCCCGCTGAAATTGGGATTCGATCCCACAATCCTCTGGCTGATGATGATGCTGAACCGCGCTACAGGATGAGCTATGAATGATCAGATAATGTGCGTTGATTTTTTGATCTATTAAAGGCTTCAGTACCACACCGGCAGTTATTTTGCTGTGCCCGGAAAACGGCTCGGACAAGTGCTGATAATCAAAACATTCACATAATACACGATGGCATAATTGGTTTCTTATTCCATGGGATTTATTTGAAAAACATTGATTTGCTTCGTTGCTACCAGTAAATGATAGGACATCTGAATGGTAATGGATCCGCACATAAATTAAAAAGTTGAAATGTGTAACAGTTTTAACATAGCTCATCTCTCTTAGCAGTTTTATGGTAATAAAGTAGCAGTTAGGATGCTTGTTATCCAAGAAATATCGTGCATTTGAAATGCTACACAACAGCTGTCAGATTTTAAGCAGCATTTGAATTGCTAATACAGGGCAATTCAGCAGTCGAACTGCTATGATTCAGCAACAAGCAGATATAATGCAGTTTTATAGCTGAAATACAGCTTATTTAAATGCTTATTGGTTACCCGGGTGGCTATCAGGTAATGATATTGACGACAATATGCAATGTCGTGAGGAGGGGTTGGTCAATACGGCGACTTCCCCTTTTTGACTAAAATCGACGCGACCCAAGACGGTAACAGAGTGGCCGAGTCGAGAGGGGACAAGCTCCTATTCGTTTAGAGGATTTGTCCGAGCTTTCGACCTCAATTACGACCGACGTGAACAGAGGTTCTCGATGATTCTTGACGGGTTAGGCGTAGTAGACTTCAGTCAGGCCGAATCATGTGCATCTGGCTGGTCGCCATACCAAACAAGATGACGAACTTTAGCAAAAAAGAAAAAAAAAGTCCTGAGCATTCATGCTCAATGAAATCAGCGGTTTCAACAGCTCGTGAGAATTTCACTGGAGGCAGCCAAACGCACTCTTAGGCAGGTACCTAAAATGAACGAAGGATATGAAGCTAGCTTATAGTAGTAAGACTGAAGAATAGATCCAGAGACCAGACAGTCCGTGGCACCCAACGTTTTCCAGCACTCGAGCACCCAAGTAACATTTTTTAGTCAAATAGACTAGAGAGGTTCTTAGAATCATCATAAAACCAAATTAAGGTTTTCCCAAAACCTCTACAAGGTTAATTTGTCATCAATCTGCTACTTGGGTAGCGCACTTGCATGGAGCTGCAGGAGACAGCCCACACTTGCTTTTTTCACGACTGAAGCAGAGTACATGGCAGTCGCAGTTACTGATCACGATTCCGTTTCAGTCCGTTCGGGACCTTCTTCATGGACTCAATAATTACAGTGTTCTCGTCCAGTGTGGTTCGGCAGATCTTGTAGTTTCCAAAGCAATGGTGATCGTTCTCGGGTTAGGTACTAAATTCCGGAGTGCTAACTTTGGAACTAGTTTTGTTGCCGATAGGGCATCCAATTTGGCTGCCATGGTGCGGGAAAACTCGATACATGCGACAGTTACAGGCTCTGACAAGCCACACTGGACGAGAACACTGTAACTATTGAGTCCCTGAAGGAAGTCCCAAACGAACCGAAACGTTGGAAAAAACAAAATTACAGCGTTTATGCTTTGTCAAGACTGAGAAGCCACAACACATCAGTACCCAACAACAGTCGAGCATACCAACGATTCAAATCTTTTCTTCTTCTTCTCCTTCTTTTTCTCTTTTACTTGGCTAGTCTACATGTGGGCTGATTGGCGTCCAATTCAAAAGTTGCTCCGCTGAAGACAGTAAAAAGGGGTAACTGGGCTTGCTGTTTTTGAACCAGTAATTCGTCCGAGTAATATGTGTCTCTGGAAGCCTGTGTACATATACCACCTATCGTTAGATACATAAAGCTCTCATTTAACCCTCTAATACCCAACCCCGACGGGGTATAGTTTGAGCATTTTTGTAATTTTTGTTTCGTGGAAAATCAAAATTTTTATATTTTTGAATGAAATTTAGGACTGTTTTGTACATCTCAAAATGGTTTTTGGTGTATTTTGAAACATATTTACATTTTTTAAAAATCATTGAAAAATTGATGTTTTGGTCACCCTTCAGAAGTCATTGTTTATTTTATGTTGAATCGCTACAATTAACATGTTTAAAAATTTTCCCAAACCATTCTGTCCTAGTTTAATAGTTTAAGGGAATCGAATACACTCTAAAATTATTTTCCTTAAAATTACACGGAAAATAAAATTTTCTATGAAAAAATTTTAAAATAAAAATATTTCAACAATAATCATAAAATCTCAAAATGTTTTCATCTCAAAAAATCCGTACCCCAAATAGGCTTCCACGAAAAATTTAAAAGTGTGGGGATGTTTCAAAATAAAAATTAGAAAAATCAAAAACTGAAATTCATGAAATCGAGTATTAAAAAGAATCATCCTCCAAAACATGTTTAAATCGATTTTAGATGACGAAAAATGATATTTAGATCAAAATAAAAAATTTGGGTATTAGAGGGTTAACTTTATAATACCTACCTTTCGGGCCACATGGACCATGTTCTAAGAGGACCTGCAAGCACTCGGAATTTCGATCGACGCGTGCTAACGACGATCTTTTGCGGCGAAAAATGAACCACGAGGTCGCAGCGAACACAGCTTCCAGGAGGTGTGGCGTATTATAGTGAACTTTGTTTTACCTATGTAAACATATTGAACTAAATAATACAAAGAAAAGAGTCTACCCTACACAGTACCCATATACAAACTACCGTCATTGGTCCTCAGATCGACAATAAAATAGTATTACAATCGTCAATCTCTTCTGCCAGA